>NC_133666.1:149009440-149244228 GCF_037893015.1 Macrotis lagotis
GGTTTCATGGAGAAGATTGTGTCCACTCTTTAGAGAAGAGAGGGACTGTGTGAGGTACAGGTAAGAAATAATTGTATTTCAGGAATGTGGGACATACAATTTAGAAGCACAAATTTGCCAAATGAAATTTTCTATGTGAGGAAAAGAAAGAATGCTAACTGGATTGAATTGAAGAGTTTGGGATTGGGATTAATGTCCTAATGAGATTTTGGATTTTGGATCATTTTGCAATGATTTTGGAATGGAAAAGTCAAGAATGGTTGACTAGCTATGTGGAGTGAGGGAGAATGATGATTCAAAGATAATTTTGTGATTATGAACTTTGAAAGTGGAAAGGATGGTGTTGCTGTTGGCAGAAATAGGGTAGTTTAGAAATGAGGGGGAATTCTAGTGAAAGATAATTAATTTTAGGCATATTTTGAGATGTCTTTGGAATATCCTTTTAAAACTAGGAACTAATAGGCAATTGGCAATATATTACTGAACCTCAAGGAAAAGACTAGACTGGATATATATGGATATTTATATTTGTATATTATCTTTCTATATGTGGATAGGTACGTGCGTGCGTTCGTGCATGCGTGTGTGTGTGTGTGTGTGTGTGTGTGTGTGTGTGTGCAGTAACCTGCATTGAAATGGTAGTTAAACCTATGGAAGTTTGTGATAGAGAGGAGAGAGAGAGAGAGAGAGAGAGAGAGAGAGAGAGAGAGAGAGAGAGAGAGAATTAACAGTAGACAGTAGTGTCTAATGCTTGTGATTTGCATTTAGAGAGTTAATTTTCACCACTAAGAAGGTGTCATAAACATGATGTTTGTCCTTCATTCTCAAAGAATACCAATATTTCAGGAAAGTGATGCTATGACTAGTATGTGAATTGAATTTGAGTGAAGGGGTTCTGTGCTCTCACCAGCTTCACTTTCTCCTTCAGTCATCTGGATCCAGTGGCCAAATATGAATCAGGATGACTGGAGTTGGACTTGAATGTAAGGCAACCAGGGTAAAGTGACTTGCTCAAGGTCACACATCTATTAAGTGTCAAATTTCTAGACTGGATTTGAACTTCCATCCTTCTGACTTCCAAAGCCAGTGCTCAGATGGTGAATCACATATCAATCACAGTGAAACAATAAGTAGAGAGAGAATAAAGAATTTTCCAGAAAGGGAGCCTATTCTCAATTGGGCAACCCAGGCTGTTGATCCCTATATACTCTATATTTTCAGTGATGGTGATTGGGAGGTAAAATGGAAAAATTAAATATTAAAGTGCAAGTTGAAAGGGAAGGAGCCAAAGACAAGTTTCACATTTGGACTCAAACCATTCCTATAATTTGAGTTATATAGACAATCCATGATTTAAAAAAAATATTTGAAATTTAAACTGAAATTTATTTCTTTGCTAATAACTATTACCAAATGAAACTTCTCATTTATTATCATTTCTTTAAATCTCTCCTTTCCAACCCACTATATCCCAAGGCATTGGCTTGCTCACTATAGAAGATGTCTAGATGCTGGTAGATTTCAAAGCATTTTTTTTTTCTTTTTCACATAATGGTTTTTTAAAAAAAGTGCTTATGGTGGTTTGGATGTCTGAGTTCAAATTTTCGAAAATTAGCACCTAAATTGCACCTGTAAAATATGTCTTCCCACATGCAAACAAGTCATTTCCCTTGCAAATCAATGTTTTGCATATGCAATTACTTTCCTACATCTGGGCATACATTTTGTGGGACAATTAAGTGTTTATGGTAGAAAATTAGATCACTAATTTTATGTTCATTCATATAAAACTCCTTTTTCTAGTCTCCCAGCAGGCTTTAGCAGTTAGGTGGGAATATGATGAGGACATACAAATTGCGAGTAACATGCCAAATGTAGCCATTTAATCTGGCATACACTTGAGTCTCAGGAAAGAGACTAGCAATTAATCACATTTTGATAACTTATTAATAAGCAAATAGTCTGAACTACTCATAATCACCCAAATCTCAAATTAATATCAGGTTGAAGACTGATATTTTTGATTTATTTATCACTATTAATATTTGATGTCATGGACAGTGGTGAGATGTTAGGGAAACAGGAAGGGGAAAGAGAAAGGAGCAAGCATTAATTAGATAACTATACAATGTGGTAGGCACTATGCTAAACACTTTACAAATGTCTCATTTGATCATAGAACACAGATTATTTCTCTCATTCACTCAAAGAAAGTTGTGAATTTAGATGTCTTTAGGGTGCTTTTTAGATTCTAAAAAAATTAAATATATTTGATTCATTAAAGCATAATTTAGTTACAGTCTAAAAATAGATTCTCTATGATAATCTTTAAGGGTAAAGCACTCAAATATTATTTAGTTCATGAACTTTGTGTCAACTACTTAAGTCATATTGTTGCTGTATGTTCTATATTCTGTTATGATAAATCACTTTTTGACCCAGAAATGGAGGTGTAAAAAGAAAAAAAGTGATTTATTAAAAGTTACAACACAAAGAAAATAATAGGAAAGTTAAGAAGAGATTAAAGAAAAAGCCAAGTATTGCTAATTAATCTTGGCAGGCCAGCTGCCATGCTCAGCAGAAGTCTGCAAACAAGAGAGACACTGAGCCCCTCCTGAAATCTCCTTAAATTCCTCCTCAGGGTCCATGGGAAGAGATGACCAGGGAGAGGCCCAAGTTTGGGTAGTAGCAACCCCAAGGAAAATTTCAGAACAAAAGGACATCAATTGCCATGGGGAGAGTTTGTCTTTTGGAGAGGGGTCAGATTCCTGTTTGGGTGGTCTCAAATGTTGTTTCCAGTGCCTGTGCAATCTAGCTACCCCTTACCAAAAGAGAATAAGTTTAGACTGAAGGTCAGGATGGAGTATTTTAACAGAGGAAAAAAGGAAGAAGGAAGATTTTTTTTAACAGTGTAAACAAATGATTTACAAAATTTGTTTCCAATTGATTTCAATATTTTCCATGCCCATGGTTCTCCACATCAATATAGAGTTCTGTTCCACTTCTAAGCTCTTGGCTGATCTTGGGGGGGAGATAAATTAGTTTGCTGGAGTTGTATACTCAGGTAATTATCATAATTTGACTTTATTCTATAGGTAGGTGTTTGCTTCTAAACATTTTGATATTTTAATATGTCATCATTATGAATACTCCTAATCAGTAAAGATGGTGATTTAGCTATGTTTTTTCATTTAGGCAACTCTTCCCTATTTTGTTCTATAATTCCTATCCAGGGATTCTATTGTACATTCTATTGTACATATTTTGACATTACATAGATACCAGTAGAAAATCATTAGTGAGAATACTCCTCATTTTATGGTCTGCTTGTAGTTAATATAATTATCTGTTTTATTAGAGTTTTCTTGTAATCTTATATGTTTAATATTAGATAAATGATAAATTAAAGATAAATAAGTTATTGAGGCAGACATTGCTTTATGTATGGAGAAACAAATAAAATCAAATAAGACAATTTCTGCCATCAAGAAGTTCACTTAATGGGGAGAAGACAATACTTTAGAGGAGAGAATGGGGACATAGTGGAGATACTGCAGGAAGAGTTTCAGGAGCTTGGTTATGGAAAGATAGGACAAAGAGGTTCATACACTGGAATAGTGTTGGTGAAGGGACCAATGGTAGAGTCCAATTTTCTGGTGGCATTCTAACTTTCAAGGAATCATGCTTCTTTCCCATGGCAATTGATGTCCTTTTGTTTTGAAGTTTCCCCTGGGGTTGCCACTACCCTGGTGCCATCTCCATTAAAATGGTATTCCCTGGGCCTAGGTTTTAACTGCTTCTTTCCAACCTTTACAGAGCCAAGTGCAAGACAATATAGGATGATGTCTCCCATCTTCCTCTTCTATCACTACTACATTCATAGCTAAATGACTAATCCTCTGGATTGCTACTCTCTCCACGAGATTGGACAGTTTTCCTCTCCTTTACCCACACCCAGCTAAACTGATATGGCACCAGGTGAAAATGCAACTAATCACAATTTTGTTTTCCACTAAACCTAGCTGCCTTTTATTGCACCCTCACCTAATTTCCACATACTTATTTGGGAAAAAAGTTGAGAAAAGCCTTGAGATAGGTGATTTGAACTTTTAGTGACAAAACCAAATGTTTTTATTTCATCTGAAAGAGATCCACTTGATTAAGGTAGTTCTTTGGCATGAAATTATCGAATCAGCTGGTCCGAATCCCTACTGCTCTCCCACTTTTTTCTTGCAATATTTATCCTTGTATTTCCCATTTCCTGAATAATTCTTTCTCAGTGCTAATGAAAACTGCACATCTAACAATCCAGTTAGTGGCAGGTAGCCCTGAAGGAGAAATAACAATTGAATAATTCTAATAACCAACTTAAGGAAGTACATAGCCCCTAATAGACCATGCAAACTTGATTTTTTGCCAACTTATTTTGGAAAATTGGTGTAACAGAAATCCTTGCAACTAATTGTGAGGAAATCCTTGCAACTAAAAATCACCACTTTCCATTTCAGAAAGTTTTGTTCTGTATTCTTGAAACATGTGTTCAAAGAGAAAGTAGAAGTAGAAAAAACTTGCAGAAAAAATGAGTTATAATAGTAAAATTGCTTAGTTGATGACATCCTTAATCTGAAAATTTTAAAATATTTCATCATTTTTAATTGACTTTTTTGCAATATAGGTAAAAGAGGATGGATATAAATTGTGTACCAGGACCTCTGACATTTGTTTCTCTAAAAGCAGCATGTGTGTGATTTTCTAGTGCATGGATGATAATAAATCATATACAGAGTTAGAAAAAACATCCTGTGTATTTGACACTTAGCCCCCTACCAAGAAGCAATGGGATGTCAATGGAGGTATGGAAAGGGAAACTATGTATCTCAATGATAGGGACCATGTCAACAACTTTCTTTGTATGTCTCAACACAGCTCTGTAGAGCAGGAGTGTTTGAAATCTTGACTAAAAAGGGTGGTTAACTAGTAGGAAGAATTGCATAGATATTGAACACAAAAGAGGAAATACTGTGTCATTTTTTAAAGCAAATTGACCCCTAATATGAGGGACATCAACTTTTAGTTGGAAATAATTATAGCAACTTTCCACAAAACAGCATTGTTTTAGAGAAAACTGTCTTTTTTGTCTATCTATCCATCCATCTATCAATCTATCTATATCCTCCACACAGAAAGACACACACACACACACACACACACACACACACACACACACACACACACAAATATTCAAGATCATAAATATGCACCTAGAAAGATCATCAGAGCCCAACTGGTCTAACCCTAATTTTGCAGATGAAGCATCTGATGTCCAGGGAGATTAAATGACTTGCCTGAAGTCATAAAGGTACTATCAAAAGCAGTGTTTGCACTAAAGTCAATGGTCTTTTTTTTAGGTTTTTGCAAGGCAAATGGGGTTAAGTGGCTTGCCCAAGGCCACACAGCTAGGTAATTATTAAGTGTCTGAGGCCGGATTTGAACTCAGGTACTCCTGATTTCAGGGCTGGTGCTCTATTCACTGTGCCACCTAGCCGCCCCCAAAAAGTTAATGCTCTTTTGTCACCATATCAGTCTATTTCCTTTTTTGCCTCATTCTACCATAAAGTTCAAGGTTCTTTAAGCAGTAAGTTCCCCTTAGAGAGGGAGAAGAGGTAAACATGTGACAGGCTTGTCAACCCTTCTCCCCACTCCCACTTTGACCACATTCTTCCTTTAGATCCTGAAAGACTCCATCAAGGATCTGAATATAAAAGTCTTGGGAATAGCTATGTCTTCCAAACCACTAGACCTGTTTCTGCAGTCATCATTCAGGGGAGAAATCCTTGTTGAGAAGGGACCTCCTTCCTCATTGCCATCAGCAGTAATTTAATAACAAGCTTCTATAAACATGAGAAAAGTATCATTCTTTCAGGCCACCAGTCCCATTTCTAGTCTATTTCCCATGACCATCATCCAGTGAAGTAACTCCTTTTATGGAGAAGGGGTCAATCTCCACTAAATGTCAATCAGCTGCACTTATAGGACAGATAAGGCAGCCTACTTTACATATGAGGGTCTCCTAAAGGAGAAATAGGAGGCAGCATGCACCAGGCAAGTAAACCATCACTAATACCTTGTTCATCACCTCCCCTCAGACCTTTATGGATACAGTCAATGAACCTGAATCTATCAATACTTGCACTATCAATATTTCAAATCATGTGGCAATACAGCCTAGCAATTTCTCCTGCATTTATTAGAGTCACATCTATTGAAGACCTGGAAAAGAAAGTTCTTGTTGCCAGTGTCCTTGGTACTATACTAAAATTCAGCATCAGATGCTGATATGATTTTATCTGTTGAAATGACATTAAAGAAGAGACATTGCCATCTATTTTCCACAGTACCCCGAGGAACAGGGATCCTTTCCCTCTCTCTTGTAGCTGAAATCTTTCATACATGCTTTATCTTAATGATTAGAATTTGAGTTCCTTGAGAGGAAGGGATGTCTGCTTTTTCCATTTGTAGCCCCACCATTTAGCATAGAGTATTTTTTAATAAATGATAATAATTTCTTATAATGTCTTCATTCATTGAAGCTAAACCTAGCAGACAAGATCTTGCATATCCTAAGAAGTTACTGTCTTAGTGAAAGATTATACCTGTTGTGCTAAGACCAGGATAGGTAAATTTGGAAGGGATTATTAGTATTAGTTGGGTCACCAGGTGATTTTTATTATCTATCAAAAAATCTACAAAATAATCTATAAAATGGATAACATATATAGCTTTAAAAATAACTAACAATCCAAGCACTGTCATCTTCCTCATTTTAAAACAGTATTTTATTTTTCCCAATATTTTAAGATAGTTTTTAGCATTCATATTTACAAGATTATGAGTTCTTTGAGCTGAACCTGGGGGGGGTCTACATATTTTAAGAGGTGAAATAGAGGAAGGAAAACATTCTAGGCATAGTATCTTATGAATAGAAAGGAAAAGATAAGAAAAATGGAATATTTTGCAGTAAGAACATAAAAATGAAAGAAATAAATAGAAAAGTGATAAAGTGCATATCTTATAGAAGAGATGCAAGGACTTTATTGAATTAGTTCAAAAGTACATAGATATTAGAAGGGCACTAGAGATGGATGACAAATTTGCCTTAGAATTGATTATTAGAAGAATATTTGGGTGAAACACATTTGAAAAACTGCACAGAGCTTTCAATACTGCTCACTTCCAAAAAAAGTCCATCTTTTTAACATCAATATTCTCTGGGTGATACTCTATTGCTGTGAATTATAGAACACCACGATCTCAAAAGAAACCAAATTGCAAGTGACCTAAGGGTCAATGAAAAGACACATGGTGGGTGTAAGTAGGCTCCAGCATATTACTAATGATGACTTGCATGCCCAAAGTAGTGTAACAGGCATTAGGATGTAAATGATTGAAATTGAGGTGGGTTAGTCTTGTAGCAAGACAGAATGATGAGAGAGAGACTGCTTGCCACTGCTATCCACAAAGTAACAGAAGAACTAGAGGAAAAACTCCAGTGAACTGTGTAATTCTTTCATGGAAGATTATACATAGACATGTGTAAGAATCTCATAGGTTGAGAAGGCACAGTTGTGATCTATCTTGGAGAAAGGGGTATTGAGTAATATACTTTTCAGTAATGAAAGCACTTCATTAATTCTTCTCCAATGCCTATACAAGCTTAATGTACTCATAGGGTAATGCAATGAGTTTTTGTCCAATTTCATATGCATTCTTTATCAACTTGTTTTGTTTTTATTTTTGTTCTTTGTGATACACAATATTCCATCTCCTATAATTCTTCATTTGCAAGGGGGTCTGCTTACTCCTGGAATTCTTAGAATGTACTCCCTACTCTCCTATGTCATGTAGAACTCCAATCTCCCTTCAAACCCCAGATTCCTCCTCTAGTAGACCTTTCTTGATCTTTCCAGGTACTAGAACATTTCATCCTCACTGTTTCCACCAGTCATCTTTTATTTCTCTTGCATATTTCTGATACTTACAGATCCTATGTTGTATTACAATATAGATACTTACTTCATAGACAAGGACAATAAAAGAAGTGCCATCAGACTCTTATTTTTAGTAAATATTGCTGAAAGTATAATTAATTTTAGGATTTTAAACAGAATCTAAGGTTATATGATATTGATATATTTTCCTCAAACTATAGATTAAAAGACAATTAATTTCTTAGCATTATGAATTTGGGGGAGTTTATGATTTATTGTGGCATAGTTGATAATCAGTTGGGAAGATTTAGGTTTAAATCCTGCATTAAATACAAGCTAGGTGATTTTGGAATCTCACTAAATCTCACTTTCCTCATCTGCAAAGGCAGACTAATAGTACCTGTCTCATAGCTTTAAGGGTTATATGAGGGTTAAATGAGATTACCTATGTGAAATATCTTTCAAATATTAATGTAAATACCACTAAAATCTCAACAAAATATTGCACTAAAAGTAAATAGGAGGAAGTGTTTGCTATGGTACTCAGCATATATGTTATAATTATAACTCATTCTGTCCAATCCATTTAAATTGAAAGGAATAATCAATATATGAAATTGAAAAGTAGCCTGAGAGGGTTAGCCATTTATATTCGATTAGAACATGCTTATAAAAGTTGTCATGAGTGACGGTTAATGCTCTTTGGAGAATTGCTTTTGATTTGTTTATGGAAAGAGCAATTTTTTTTAAAAAAAGGATTATATTCCATCTATTTCAACCCACCAGCTAGAGCAGTTTTACTGAATGAAATAAAATGTTTCATTAAAGTCTCTATCCTATGTAGTGCTTTTATTAATAGCTTTGAACAAAATGGGGGAGTTCTCCAATAACCTCCTAGTTGCTTTTTTCTGTACCAAAATATTAATGTAACCAATGTTGTATATAATTCTTATAAGGTAAAGTTCACTAGCATGAAGAATTTTAGCTTCTATAGAGAGCAGTGTTATTAAGAGCAGTATATTTCTTTAATGAGACAGTGATATAGTTAATTATATGTAAGGGAACTCAAAAGCATGGGATGGTGAAGCTCTTCATTTATAAGGAAATCTATGACTCACATTTATGAGGTTCTCTGCAGTGTGATTAATGCAAAGAATATATGGATTTTTGAGCAGAAAAAAGGATGAGAGTCTTATAAGCAGGATATCACCGATCATGGAGTAAGGGCACAATGATTGTTGTTGCTATTGAGGACTTCCCTAGGGAAAGATGGGGAGGGCCTTTAAAATAAATGAATGTTCTGTTCTGGAGAGACTGACAGTTTAAAAGGAATGAGAGAGCAAGTAAACAAATGAAAATATGTAACATGTGTCCTTGACAGCATGGGGAAAAAGTACAGAAAAACTTAACAGAAGGAGAACTCTGTTATCAGAACCTGAGTTCAAATACCAACTATATTTTACCTATTTGACTTACCACAAGTCAATTAAACCTCTGAGTCTCTGTTTCTTCAATTATAAAATGGGGTTAGAGGTTAGTCTAGACTTTACATGATCTGCAAGTTTCTTCTTAGATCAATATTTGTGAAATTGCAGGGAGGGAGTGAGTTGTATTTGGCTAATTATTTTAAGGAACAGGTTTAGTTTTATTTAATTTTATTTCTTTTTTTTTGTTTGTTTTGGTGGGGAAATTTTGCAAGATGAATTAGAGATTGGTTTCAGTATACAGGAACTAAATAATGTTCCATTCTTCAAACATCATCTTACTTTAGAGGGAATACAATTCTTTTTAATAGGTGAAATCTAGTGACAATGCTTAAAAATTGCTCCTAGGCCTAAAAAAATCTCAGCACTGAGCTTTGATAAACTGTTTGCAGTAACCCTGTGGAGGAGCAGACAGGCTTTAGAGAGTGGGTTTGAAACTATACTGCATTGTTCCTAGTGAATAGCTATAGAAACTCAGACTTAATTTCAGAAATTGTGTGCAAAGATATCGGAGAATTTAACCTTCACAAATGGGAGTTTTTTGAAGATCAAAATGGAATTGGGCCAACCTACAGTCATCTGAATTTATAAAAACTATTCTTGACAATACTACAGGTTAGAATTGTAACCCAGGAAATTGTCAAAGGAGAGACTCTCTGACTCTACATCTCCAGTCCTCTCTTTCAGGCTTTGTCTTTGTCTGTCTCTTCCTCATTCGAAACAGATTTGACTTTTCAAATAAGGCAAACTATATTTGACTTTTTGAATATGGCAAACTAAATTAGGATAATGGTAGGATCTATCTCACAGAATTTTTGTAAAGATCTGATGAAGGGATTATTTGTAAAATATTTAGGGCAGTGTCTGGTCCATAGTAGGTGCTCTATAAGTGACATTACTCCTCCTCCTCCTCCTCCTCCTACTACTATAATAACAAATTATATTTCATTATTAAATACTTTTATCATAAATTAACTCATAATCACATGTGTATTTAAGAAAGAAATTAAGATTCATATTTTTTTTAGTCTTTTTTTTTTGCAAGGTAAATGGGGTTAAGTGGCTTGCCCAAGACCACACAGCTAAGGCAATTATTAAGAGTCTGAGGCCAGATTTCAATCGGGTATGCCTGATTCCAGGGCTGATGCTCTATCCATTGTACCACCTAGCCACCCCCTAAGATTCATCTTAATTCTACCTCCATGGTGACTGAGAATGATGCATCCAACAGGCATTCACTTCATGCTTGTTGTTAATGTTGTCAAAGATCAAAATATATAGTATTTGTCATGATCTCATGACACTCAGAAAAGCATTCATAGATTTTGAACATGAAGTTTCCTTAGATATCACCTAGCCCAATTCCCTCATTTTGTAGATGAGTAAGTGGATGCTTAGAGAGATTTAATAACTTAATTATACAGATAGTACACAAAAGTTATAGGATTCTCTATCTCCAAATTCAGTACTTTAAAAGCTATTAGAAATGGTTTAGAATCAATAGATATTTTCCACCATCAGGTTTTATTTGGAACATTGCTACACAATAAATATCTGCTTAAGAATTTTTTGAATGGGGTAGCTAATTTGATGCAGTGAATAGAACCCCAGCCCTCAAGAGGACCTGAGTTCAAATGTGACCTCAGACAGCCTTGTGACCTAGATCAAGTCACTTAACCCAATTACCTTGCAAAAACCACAAGAATTTTGTTGGATGAGGATGGGAATCTGAGAGGAAACATTTTCTAATGGATAGAGATCTGGCCTTGGAGTCAGAGAACTTATTTATAGTCTCACCTCTGATAAATATGTAACCATGAGAAAGTCACACAATGCTCTCTGTCACTCTAGCTGATATTTGCTAAGTAGTTACTGATCACCAATGTTAGGAAAGTGGGGTCCTGACAAAATATTTCATATCCAAATGAATTCATGGTTTCAGATTTTAAAAAATAAAAGGAAAAAAAATGACTGTTAGTTTTTTAACCTTGAAGTGTTCTATAAATATGTTATTAGTATTATTTTTATTCTCACTATTATTAATTTTGGAGAGGTTTTGATTTCTTAATTGGAGAGAATTCCCCCCAAGGATGCAAATTAGCAACTCTTTTGCAACTTAGAAGAGTTGCCTGAATCCCTAGGAGTTTAAGTGGTTACCCTTGAAATACACACAATGTGTGTGTATGTTTGTAGAAGAGGGGTTAAGTCCCAGTTTTCTGATCCCCAAGACTTGCACTCTATTTACTTTAGCATTTAACTTCTTTTTTTGTTTGTTTTTTTATCCCCCATAATTCCCAGTGTATATTTTCCCCAGAGGATCATTCCTTTTAATAAAGAATAAATATGTGGTGTAAAACTGTTCAGTAAAACTAGTCAGTACATCAAAAAAATTGACATTATCTATGGTGTTTCAACTTTTGCCTCAAAGAAGGGAGAAAGGTGAATTCGCTGTATCGTTCCAATTTTAGTATATGTGCTGCCAAAGCAAGCATGAAAGGTGAATTCTAAAAGTTATTTTCCCCCCTCGAGTGAAGATTGGTCAGTATAATTTCATAGCATTCTGTTTAAATTTTTTGGTTACCACTCTTGCGATTTACACCACTGTATTCATTTTTTAGTTCTGATTCTTCCAATGACTCTGTGCATTCAGGAATTTCAACTTGTTCAGTCATTCCTAAATTCATGAGTATCTACTTTGTTTCCAGTGTTTTCTTATTACAAAAAATATTGCTATGGATATTTTGGTTAACTATTATTTTTTTTGTCCCTGGTCTCCTGAGTTCAATGTTCCTAGTTTATTTATATATATTTTGTTTATACAAATTTGTTTGAATATTTTCTCTCCTTAAATGATGAGCTTAATACATGGTTTATTTTGGGGGGGGACACAGGGGCTTTCTTCATATATTCAAGGATTAGCATAGTAGGCACCTAATAAGTGTGAAATGTACTATTTAACTAGCAGCAATATCTCAGGGTTAATGGAATGTGTATTCTTGCCACCTTTTTTTGCAAATAATTACAAATTGTTTGCCAGAAGAGTTATATCAGTTCAAGGTCTTGTCACCATTGCATTTATGTGCCCATGCTTTCATTCTTCCTTAAACATTGACCATTCCTATCATTTCTCATCTTTGCCCCTTTACTGGATAAGAGATGAAATAAGAGTTGTATTTATTTGCATTTCTTTCCAAATTAGTGAATTGGAGCATTCTTTCATATGGTTATTAAGAGATATTCTTTTCAGAACTGTATTTTCATATCCATTAATACTTATTCAGAGAATGGCTTTCACTTCCAAATTTTTCCTTTAGATATCTTTATTTCTTGGATATTAGGCCAATATCTAAAATAGTTGCTACAAAGATCTTTCTTCCCCCTCATTCAACCATTTCCTTCATATTCTAGTTGCATAAATTTTGCTTGTGCAAAAGAATTTCAATTTCATCTCATGGTTGTTATTTCAACTACTGGTAAATAATATTTGAGCAAAAAAAATGTCTATTGGTAATATAT
The DNA here is from genome assembly GCF_037893015.1 of Macrotis lagotis. Taxonomy (NCBI): domain Eukaryota; kingdom Metazoa; phylum Chordata; class Mammalia; order Peramelemorphia; family Peramelidae; genus Macrotis; species Macrotis lagotis. The sequence goes on from NC_133666.1 coordinate 149,022,429, forward strand.
TTTGGTCCACTGACTTTGGAAGTCATTGTCATTAAATGGAGCATTTAGTAAAGATATATCTGTTCAAATGCAAGTTTCAGTTATTTTCCCACCTCTCTGGGAGTGTATAGTCAGTCATTAATTCCACTAATGGAAGTTTTGGCTTCAATCTTTCCAGTTTGAAATGGAAACAATTCACATTTTACCTTCATGTGGCTTTCATCTTAGAATTCTGTATAGAGAAGGCATAAGAAGGAAAAGCAGAAAAAGGTCACAACATCAAGTCAATGATATCTTAGTTCAAATTTTGAATATTATTTGAATTGACAAGGTAATCTGAGGTAGAAACAAGGGGCAGCATATTCCAAGTGGGTCAAATTACTGTTCACCTCAACTGTCACCTCCTCACAGATGCCCTAAAGATAGTCAGCACTGCCTAGACCTAGAACTCAAGAATCCTTGGATGCCTCAGGGCAACCTGCCCTGCTTCTAATATAGCCAACAGCAATCTTAAAAGGTAGAAATGTCTGTGGAGAAGGAGTAATCACCATCACTCATACCAACTGACACCAACAGGCGGGTGTCTGAAAGATCAAATGTCTAATCCAATCATTTCACAGACCATAGGACCTGCTTCGAACCTAGCTCTCCTGAAATAATCCAGGGAAACAAGTTTTGGGCATGGTGACCTAGCAATTGCCCATCCACGTGCTAAAACTCCAGTCATCTCATCAGACATAACTAATGAAATCCCAGAAAATGGGGAAGGGAAGTGTTCATCACCAAAATCCCAGACCCTGTCAAATGGCTCAACATCAGAACTGGAAATGATTTTATTAGTGGAAGTAGCGGCAGAAGATGGAAGTGCATTGTCATCTACTTTGCTTCTGTATCATAAGGACCAAGTGACTTTTTCATGACTCCAAGATAAAACTTCATATACATGTATATATATACATATATATGTATATATACATATGTGTATATGTATACATATATGTATGTATGTGTGTATACATATATATTAACCCATATTGAATGTAAGTTATTTCAGACATTTGGCCATCTTACTTTTGTATTTATAGTCTCAATATTTACGATAGTGTTTTGCACATAGTAAGTACTTAATAATTGCATTGTTAATTGTTTTTCATTCATTCATGAATTATCTAGAACCTAAATAAAAGCAGATGTGAATGGTTACTTTACTCTTATCAGTGGTAATCTTTAAGGCTATCATTCCCAGTTTCTGTTTAGAATTCAGCAACAAGTGATCATCAGAAGTAAGGTGGTTAGATTCCACATTTGAATATTTTACAAGAGTCACGTATACACCTGCTCTGAACCCATAACTCATGGTAAATTAGAGCTAGGATCTCTTCATCAGGGGTAGTGCTAAAACCTGAAACTCATTACTCCCAATCTTCAACCAAATCAGAGGGCTAAGATGGGGGTCAATGATAGAAAGCAAGTCACTTTTATTACATGACTATAGTTTTCCTGATGACACAAAATAGTGGATCGATCTGACAATGCTGGAAGAATATTATTTTATTATTTTTTAAACCTTTCAAAACATTTCCCCCTCAGTTTTGCTTCTCTTTGATTCTTAAACTAAGAACATTTTTTTTCTACATTACAGAAGAAAAAATGGAAACCCAGGGGAATTGAGTGACATACCTTGGATCTCGTAATTAGTTAAAGTTTTGATGTTCCTTTTTTGGGATTGTAAACTCAACAGAAGAAAAGAATAGTTTTAGCTTGTTTTGTGTCATAAATAAAAGTGCCTTTAACAGATATGTTGCAATTGTTCCTGTTATTATGATCATTATTTTATTGATGCGTGTATCTCTTGTCAAGGGATTTCCTTAATACTGTTCTGTAGTGAATAATCTTAGAGAATTGCTCATGACACTGAGATGTGAGTGACCTGATTATGCTTACATAGTTAACAAGTGTAAGAATAGGTATTTGAACTCAGTGCTTTCTGACTCCAAAGCCTATATACTATATCCAATTAACAAATAAGATGGTGAAAATATTAATCAACAAAAATCAGTTTTTTTGCCTACCTGTTCCCTCCTTTGTGGGCATTAAAGATATTTCTATCTATCTATTTAAAAGTCAAACATCAATTATTAGGCACCTATATTGGGCTAGACAAAAATGAAGTTATGTTTAAAATTCAAACAAAATGAGTATAAGAGGATAATAATAAATTATAATAATGCCTGACATATATGAAGTTCTTTAAGAGTTTTGAATTATTTACTGTATCATCTCATATATTAATATGAACATGAGTTATTATTATCATAATAAATTTAAATACTACTTGAATACTAGGAATTTCTTTTTGCTCTTCTTTTTGGGAGGGAGAGAAATTAAAATGGAATCAGTTCAATTCCAGCTGATAATTCTTTGGCAAGTTATAGATGTCATAAAATTCTAAGATATCCATTACCATGGTTCCAATGTTGTCTACTGTCTCCCTGGCAAGATCTTCTGTGGTACCACAGTTCTGGGACTTGAGGGATAGATTTTTATGTTAGATTTATTCTGGTACAGGACAGGGAAAAAGAGGAAGATGAAGAAGGAAAAATTCCACCCATAACTCCCCAAATATGTGATGCTTAATGAAAATATTCTATTTTTTCTCACATCACATTAATTGTTTTTAATTTTCTTAAACAACTTGGCATCAATGTCATATGGAAAACTGAAGGAGCACCAGGAGGCCCTTTTTTCCCCCACAAGAGGTCAGGAAGCCTAATCAGTGGCAGACTATAGTAAGTCATCAAGGATGCATTGCACACACTCATTAACGCCCATGTGTTATAAAACTACAAAATGTTAATTTCCTGTCTCTGGTCATTTAGGACAAAGTGGTTCAGTTGGGGATGTTTTTGGCTAGATTCTCTGAAGGACAGAGAAGTAACTCCTCTAGCTCTTGCTTAAGATGCAATGTTTTATTCTGAGGTTCATCTTCATTTACACCAAGGAAAAAGCTCCCCTTGATAGTTAAATAATAAAGAAGGCTGATTGCTTACAGTCATGCAACAAGAAACGTTTGTGTACCATGATCCAATCTCTTCTCAAATCTTGAAATTCTCATCCAACTTAATGATGGCATCTGCCAGGAGGAGAAAATTTCCATGGAGTATCTTTGTAGCAACCCCAAATATCATGGCACCAAGCCAGGAAAAAAAATAAATGGAATTGTAATCCTCTGGGGAAGGTACACTTAGATTTTTTTTCTTTTAATGGAAACTTTGTTTTGCAGACAGCGAACAGTTTACTCAGATAATGCCAGCAACATCTGCTGCTGTTGGAGAAAAAAAAAGAACTGACCTCTTAATCATGCGCTACTCATTTCAAAATGACTGCAGGCTGTTGGAACAACATAGATCTCCTCAAGAAGTCCCTTTCAACAATTCTGCACAGATTGAATGCCAGAATCATCTCTTAACTTTCCTTTTCCAACTACAATGTACTAAGACACAGAGGAAGGCATAGAACAGGAGAAAACAACAGATCAATCAAGTGAAATAAATGTAATTTGATTTGTTTGGCACTTGCTCTATAAGACTGATGCTCTGGTGTTACAAGGGGCCTTCATTTCAGGTTAGATTTGTTAAATTTGAGGGAATCTTCTCTTTTCTAGCTTTCTAATATTACCATCTCTGCTATGGCCATATCAACTGCTTTGCTAGTATCCTCTGAGTTAAAAACTGCTTCCTGCACTAATAGATTTAGTTTTTAATTGGTTTTCCTAGCTTTCAAAGGGTTTTCATTTGCAAGTTTGTGCTATAAAGTCATACCCTCTGACATTATCTAACAAAATTTGGGCAGAAAAGAGATAACTATCTTATTCTGCTACTTGGCCTTTAAAAATGGGATTTTATTATTTTCTCTACCTTTCTTTTTGACCTGGAAGGACAGATGATCATTAGTGTTGGGGTAAAAAACATATTGATGGAAAGAGTCAATTTGGAGACAGTTAATGCTGTACAGTGGTAAAAGCATTGTTTTTCAAATCAGAGGACCTAAGTTCAAGGGCCATTTCTGTGACTCAATTTCTTAAACTCTTTGGATCTCAGTTTCCTTATCTGTCAAATGACAGAGTTTGATTAAATGATCCCCGAATCCTTCTCAGTTATAGATCTAGGAACCATCCTATGTGTCTGTGAAGCATTCTGCTCAACTTTCCCAAACAACACACTTCACTTCCTGGTTGACAGGGATAAGATTAGTGAAGAAAATAACAACTGGAAATTCCTTGGCCATTTTTGATAAGGAACCTTAAGGAATTTTGTTATTTTATATTTTCACTGTAATTAATATTAATCTATCACATCTAATCCTCCAGTCCTGACCCTAGCTATTTAAAAATTTTAATCCTTATGCCAATGATTTCCGATTGATATATATGCATATATATACATATTTAAAGCTTATCGCAAACTTTCAAGCATAACAGACAATTTAAAAATTAATGACTAAATAAAAGTAGAATAGGACTTGTAGATCTTCCCATGCTTTACTATATTCACAACATTTATTATTTTTTACAGTATACTAATATCCATTATATACACACCATAATTTGTTTAATTAATCCCTAGTCAATGGGCATCATTTAGTATTTTAGCATTGCATCTAGCAATTTAAACACATTTCAATCTAAATTCTTTTGAATCTTTGCTTTAACATTATTTTATTAGGAAGCTAAAAATAATAGTATATTTTAAAGGATCAGTTTAAGGATCGATACCACATCAAAAAGTGTAAGATTATATAGTATAGTGGATAATACTGGACCTTGAAAATTAATAAATGTTAAATTGTTAGCTTGAATGGGCAAATTAATATTATAATATAATATGATATGATATGATATAATAACATAACATAACACAACATAAAACATAACATAATATAATATAATATAGCTTTAGTTTCCTCAAAAATGAAGTTAATAATGCCTTTAATATCACTTCACTAACTTGTTGTGACTTCTATGTGAAAATGATTTTAAACAATATGAAAATGAATTTAAACTCTAAAATTACAATAGCAGCAACACTATCCTTGTTGCTGTTTTGTGCCTCTTCATTAGCTGTCCCATATGTTTAAAATGGTTTCTCACCTCTTTCTTTCCCTCTGACTAATGTGATTTCTTTTAATCAAAACTCACTATGAATACTTCTTTTAACAAGAGACCTTTTCTAGTCTACCTCTGAGTGCTTTACTTCTGAGATTACCTCTCATTTAAATTGTATATATTTTGTAAGTATACAGTTATTGTATGTTGTTTTTCATATTAGAATGTGAGCTCCTTGAGAGTGAGGACTGCATTTTTACCTTTTCTTTTTTTCCAGTGCCTGGAATATAGTAAATGCATAATAAAGCTTGAAAGTGTTATATAGGTAGCAGTTATTCTTATAAGGAGACAACTAAATTCAGCATATATCTATTAACTTCATGCTACCACATGCCTATTTCATTGACTCAGTATGCTTGGAATTTATGCCTGAAAATATAAAAATGTAAAATTCTGGTAGGTTCCACCAAGTTGTTAAAATTTGATGTGGGATCTGCTGTTATAAATCTACAATCTGGAGACTGACTTGTTCTGAAATTAGATGATTATTTTTGCCAGCATTGTGGGTCATGAAAACAATCTACTAAAATACAGATGTATTGCCTACCATGATTGTTCATAGAGGACATGTATATATCAAAGTGATTTATTTATAATTTCCTTTATATGGTTTTCCTTTTCCTCCTCCATGGTTTAGTAGAAATTATTTCCATTCCTTTAATTTTCTATTGACTTACCCTGTATCTTGGAATCTTTAGATTCTTTCAAGGCTCAGCTCAAGTGTTATCTCCTAAATGAAGCATTTCTAGATCCTTTTTCTCACCAAGTTGTCAGTGTTCTCATTTTGCCCCTGAAAGAACTTGGTTGTTTTTGTTATTATTGTTTTTAAGTAAAAGACATTAAGCCATTAAGGAGTGATAGAAGTCAGAATATGTTTAAGTGCAAAGAAAAGTTTAATAGCTTAATTGAAAAGAGGAGAATGATGGAGCACCATTATTATTCATGGAAAAAAATTTATTATAAAATGAATTTCTAGTGGCTCTCTTGGCCATACTAATTGTAGTAATACATTGGGATTAAGATATGAATTTAAATTAGTATTATTTAAACAAAACATTTATAAAGTATTGATAGTAACTAAGAAATCATCTTATTTTTACAAAGGATAAAACTGAGGCTCAGAGAATTAAATGACTTATCCAAACTTACACAGTTTGTTAGAGTCAGAGTTGGTAATGTCAGAAATGGTAATTCAAATCTCACTCCAGAACCATTGTTCTTTGCACTATACCAAAGAAACCTCTTATTCTTTATTAATTGAAACATAAATATCTCTCAGAGAAAATAGCCTCCTCTTTCTTTTGTAACCTTAGCAATAACTTGAATAATATTAAAAATACATATTGCTAATTAATCGATCAATAGAAGTTTATTGAGTAACTACTATGTTCTATATGATACACTGGAAGAATTTGCTTCAAAGAGCAGCTTGTAATCACTAAACATACTGAATTATATCTCATAGTCCATTCATTTTGTCCATCTCCTTCTAATAAATTCAAGCTGGAATAAATTGTCTAACCATAGTGATTATTTAGTGGTGAATCATTTGTATGAGTTGCTATTTAAACCACATGCCATTGTTTGTTTATTAGGAACTGTTCATCCACTTGGTTGCTCTGCTTGGATAGTTAGATTAAACTTTTAAATTATTATGTAACCTTGAGATCTCTGTGACATTCTAGTATTTGACATTCTAGTAAGCATAATACCATGTATAAACAAAAACACACAGAAGACCTCACAATAATGCAAATATAAAAATAATTAATGTGTTACTCCTCATTTCAACTCAATTCTCATCTACTTAGAATTTAGAGTATCATGTAGGAAAAAGAAATCTACTTGAATCAAAGAGAAAACTATTTTATTCCCTGACAATTTCTGCTTTCCTTCTTTTTAAACCTACTGCTCTAATTTGGTGTTGTTGATCTTGTACTGATCTTACCAGAAACACCATTTTTAGTTTCCCTGCTTGACTGAATCTGATTTGGTCTTCCATGTCCTCTGCAAAATTCATGTGCCACTGGTAGCAACATTTTTTTATCTCCTGTGAAAAATATATTCAGCCTGAGGTTTTCATGACTGGAAAAGAAGTTGTTTGAACTGGTGCCATCTTTAGAGTCAGGTGGGCTAAATTTGAAAAAAAAATATTCTTTCTAAACTGCAACCTTCCCTTGAGGCATTTTATTTCACAAAGATGATACTTTGGGGCATATTGGGCCAAGAGAAGCTTTCCCAGGAGGGATAGAGGCTTAAAACAGCCAACTATAATCTTTTATGCATTCTGTCATTTCAGAGCATGCTATAAAGACATTGTCTCAAAACCTCTGCAATTCCTTTCCTGTTCCATCTCCTTTTCCTTTCCAGAGTTTTCTCTTTCTTCTTTATCATCATGTTTCTTCACTTCCAGGTAGCTAATCTTTCCCTACTATTTTACTTATACTTCAGAATAAGTTTTTACAATCATGCTTTTTGTGTGTTTTGTTGTGTCTTACCCCTTATAGACATTATTAGAATATATATATATATATATATATATATATATAAATATATATATATATATATATATATATATATATATATATATATATATGGAGGTGTTAATTTTGGTATGTCCTCTAGATATTGATTAACCTGCATTTGGGAGAGAACAATTATACCAGCCAATTAAATTGAACTAATAATAGGTGGTAGATGGGTGGTAAATTTAGGATTTGTGAGAAACAATTCAGAAATTTAAGAATGAGAATGACCTTTGAAAAGATACAATGCTGATTTATAAAAGTACATTTCTGCTGTTATAGAAAATATTCTCCTAAGAAATGTACCAATTTTTCATGCTCCAAACTATGGCATGACATAAGCCCACTCCAATGGGGTATAATCCTCTTAACAAAAAGAATATAAAATATCTGGTAAAAAAAAATCACTTATGTGATATCAAGAAGAGGAGTTTATTTCAGAGGCAGGTACTATTGTTATTTGTGGGAAAAACTATTCTGAAATGAATTTCTAGTGGTTAACTTGGTCATGATAACTGTAGAAGTAGTTTGGAATAGATAATGTGAATTTAAAAGTAAGGCCTTTTAAAGGTTCATGAAGGATTGAAGACAATTAAGTCATCATTCTCTTGTCCAAATTCCTTATTTTGCAAATAGGAAAATGAGAAGTTATGTGACCACAATATTTATCCAAAATAAATCTATAATATTCATAGTATCTAAAATAATTTTGATGTAGCAGGTTGCAAAACAAAACAATCCATTTATCCTCTTGTAGTTGCATTTAAACAATGATCAATTGACTCCTCCTCCACCCCCACCCCCTCTAACTGATAGAATTCATTCATTGCTTGAAAAAAATTATGAGAATCTGACAATGAGATAAATTAAAAGATAAAACTCAAGGCCTTGGGGAAAAGTATCAACACAATCATAAAATATAGAATAGTCCTTTGTATACAAGGCTTCAGTTCAACACAAAGGTGATGAGTTAATTGTGCCAATCAGTATTTGACATCATTGCTTTGATTAACCATCAGGTAATTCATGGATTGTGTTAAATGAATAACACAATGTCCCCACATTTATAAGAAATACTTAAAACATTAAATATGTTGAATGACTTCTCTAATAGAACCATGAACCCAGTATGCATGACTACAAAAATATAAATGAAAGAATAACAATAAAAAGTGAAACTCAGTCCTGTGAAATTATGCTAACCAAGTTTGACCCCAAAGAGGATAGTTGCTAATACATCTCCCTTTCTTCTGTTCAGAGTTTGAGGACTATATATTTTGAAAATTTCACAAAATGTAATAATTGGTCAATAAGTTGATTAGGTTTGATAAACTATTCCCTTCCCCCCAGTTTTTTCTTCATTTTAAAGATGATTCACTGGAAGGGAGGAAGTTGAGGAATATAATTTGAAATGCAGGCAATGAAAGAAATCTTTATATTCTTTAATAAATCAAAAAACATTTATTTTATCTACTATATGACAGTCTCTGTATTTATCACCATAGTATCAAAGATGAAAAAAAAACCTTCTTTACTCTCCATAAGCTTATATTCATATGGAAAGAATGTGTTTGTGTGTATGTATGTATATAATTATATACATCAAAAATTTAAAATAAATACAAGAGAGGGAAAAACACTGGCAGTTGGAAGAGTTGAGAGGAAATCAGGAGAGAATAATTACCCCTCATACTTATCTTTCTTACTGGTCTAGAATTTAAGCACTAAAAGGATCTTTACAAAGCATATAGCACATCTCAAGACCTCAAAGGAATTCCTTTATTGCGTACTGAATTGCTGTTTAAATATCACTAATGTAGAAGACTCTAGTACTTCCTTGGGTTACTTATTTAACTTTTGTACAGTTCTAACTCTTAAGAAATGTTTTTCTGATATATTAAAATTATTTTTACAACTTTTAACAAGTGCTATTTGTTCTGTTTTCAAGCCAAAATAGCAAATCTAATATCTCCTCCACATGATGTCCTTCAATAATTTGAAGAAGATAATGTTCTCTTCTCTAGGATAAATAGATTCACTTTATTCAATTGAACCTCATGTGAGGGACTTAAGATCCCTCACAATCAGGATTGTTCTTCTCTGGATGCTCTCTATATTATTAATGTTTTTCTTTAACTCCAGTGTACAAAGTTTGACAGAGGGTTTCTGAGGTTCAGGGCAGGAGACAGAAGGACTATCACTTCTTTGTTTTTGAAAGCTTTTTCTTATATAACTGCAAGATCATATAAATTTATTGTTGGTGGCCATATCTTCCTACTTACCCTAATTTATAGAACATTGAAAGTCTCATTTATGGGATAAATGGTTTTAACTATACCTCTTCCATGTTGTACTTTTGATGGTTTTTTTTTTTACTACAACCATAAGATTTTACATTTACATTTATTTCATTCCAGATTTGGCTTAGTTATATAAACTAAGAAAGGGAAACCTTTTCGTTGTTTTCAAGAATATTTCAAATTCTATTGTCAACTAGTTACTAATCCAACCCATCTTATTATAATATAATGGCATGGGGCAGCTAGGTGGTGCAGTGGATAAAGCACCGGCCCTGGAGTCAGGAGTACCTGGGTTCAAATCCGGTCTCAGACACTTAATAATTACCTAGCTGTGTGGCCTTGGGCAAGCCACTAAGCCCCTTTTGGCTTATGAAAAACCTAAAAAAATAATATAATGGCATAATATGATATTAAATTAATATTTTGCTAGCTATTCCACCAATATTGGATGCTTACATTTCCTTCTAGGTTTATTTGTTTTTTCAATTATGAATATTGTTCCTATTAAAAATCTTTGAACAAATAGTTCACTTGGATTTTGTTAACCCTTTTAGGATATATTCTCAGATTGCAACTGTTGAGATTTTAGTTTTCTTTAACTAATTAGAATATCCTTGAGGAAAGCAAATATGCTTCCCCCCACCCTCTGCTTGCACACTAAAAGGGTTATGATTTTGAATGGGACCTGATCAAAGTTAGAATTTTGTCTTATTCTTTAGTACTAAAAGCCGTCTTTGAACCAAAAAAATAATTTCCAGGTTCAGCAGTGAACTAATTATGTAGTTCTGGTTTCATGTACTTTGTCACTGCTACAAGCAGGAATATTAACAATAGTAATCAGAATAATAGTGGTACAGCTGCTAACAATAATGCTAATAACAACATGGCTGTTTTTTTTTTGAAAAGAAAAGAAACAGACTACTTTTCTTTGTAGAAGAAAAGAGAAGAATATCTTTGAGGTTTGAAGTGATGAGCAGGAGTAATGGTGAAGGGAAGGAGAGTGATGAAGGGCTAGAAGCCAGTCTCTTTCTTTTTTACAGGAGTAGGAGATGAAATCCCCCCCCCCCCATAAATGTCTAAGGAGCCTCTTTGTTGCTTGTTTTTCTCATGTCTTTGTTCCCTCTAAGTTGTCCAAGACCTAATTACAGTTTATGAGACTCAATACTTTCTCACAAGGAGCCACAGAAACAGAGTATTGACTTCACCAGAGTCACACATATATAAAATATCTAAGGCAGCATGAATCTATGTCTACCCAACATCATGTTCAGCATATTATTCACTATCATATAGTTGAATGTAAATGGCTAAGTCCATGGGTTTCCTTATTGCTTCTTTTCTTTGATTTTCTTCAATTTCTGAGCATTTTTAGTATGGATTTTTCTTATATTGTAGCTGGACTTAGAGACAGGAAGACATAAATTTGAATATGGCCTTAGATACTGACTAGGCATATGATGTTGGAGAAGTCAGCTTTCCTTATGCAAAATGAGGATAAGAATGGGATTTAACTTACAGTGATATTGCAAGAATCAGATGAAGTAACATACAAACAGCCTTCATGCACATAAAGTATTATAATAATGTTAGGTATATAGAAGTATAAGAGAAAAAATTAGTATTGCATAGTTATCCATTCATATGTTTACAATAGGATAAAAATAGGAAATTTAGGGTTGGAAATCTCTCCAGAAAGACAGATTACTTGGTACCCATAACTTAGTTGAGTACCCATAGATGTTGGGGCTTGCCTAAGATATAGTGACTTGCTGAGGGTAACACAATTAGAAAATGTCAAGAAGTAGTAGTGGTATATTTCTGGGTTAAAGAGTATGTACAGTTTAGTGAACTTGGGTACATTGCAACAAATTGCTTTCCAGAATTAGTGTACCTGTTTTCCTAACACCTCTCCAATGTCTGCCATTTTCCTTTTTTTGTCAATCTGATGGGTATGAGATTGAACCTCAGAATTATTAATGATTTGAATCATTTTAATATAAATGGTTGGTTAATATAATTGGTGGTTGATAGTTGAGCTTTCTTTCTTCAAAACATGATTTCATATTCTTTGACCATATATTGACTGGGGAATTCCTTTTTGTTTCAAATTCTAATGATGTAATTCACCTCTATGAGGTGATTAATTCAGTAAGATATAATAAATGGCATTTAATATCTACTTTGTATCTTAAGTTTTTCTCAAATATAACAAATATCAAATGAAATGAGCATTTTCATGTACATAGTAGAATAGAAAAAAGATTGTACATTAAACTGAATCTATTAGACAGAGCCAGCATCTGGATCCATTGGTATAGACAATTTCACTGGATTCATTGGGGTTAAGCTATACAAACCACACCTAGAATTTAAAAAAAAATAAGTATAAACTCAGGTAGGATTTGGATCCAGGTTTCTCTAAGCCCAAGAGTCAATCCACTTTGAAACATTTCTGTTTGCAGCTAGTCACTGTAAGGGAAAAAATATCTGTCATGTAGGCTCACTTTCTTCAATTGCAGCTAATTATTAATACTCATGTTGCAATGTGGTGAACTATTCACTTCAGTAATACAAATGCAAAATACAATCTTATTTAAAACAGTTTTTTTTAAAAAAGAAAGATTTTATTTATTTTGAGTTTTATTTTACCCCCATTCTTAGTTGCCTTCCCCCACCTGCCACAGAATACAGTCTGTTAGTCTATACATTTTTTCCATGGTATACATTGATCTAAGTTGGATGTGATGAGAGAGAAATCATATACTTAAGGAAGAAAAATAAAGTATAAGAGATAGAAAAATTACATAATAAAGTAATGAGTTTTTTTTCTAAATTAAAGGAAATAGTCCTTGGTTTTTGTTCAAACTTCACAATTCTTTCTCTGGATATAGATGGTATTCTCCATCACAAAGAGCCCAAAATTGTCCCTGATTGTTGCACTGATGGAATGAGCAAATCCATCAAGGTTGATCATCATCACCACCATGTTGCTGTTAGGGTGTACAATGTTTTTCTGCTTCTACTCAACTCATTCAGCATCAGTTCATGCAAATCATTCCAGGCATCCCTGAATTCCTGTCCCTCCTGGTTTCTAATAGAACAATAGTGTTCCATGACATACATAGACCACAGTTTGTTAAGCCATTCCCCAATCGATGGGCATTCACTTAATTTCCAATTCTCGCTAACACAAACAGGGCTGCTATGAATATTTTTGTACAAGTGATGTTTTTAGCCTTTTTCATAAACTCTTTAGGGTATAGACCCATAGTAATATTGCTGGATCAAAAGATAAGCACATTTTTCTTTCCTTTTGGGAATAATTCCAAATGGCTCTCCAGAACGTTTGGATGATTTCACAGCTCCACAATGCATCAGTGTCCCAGATTTCCCACATCCCTTCCAACATTGATCATTGTCCTTTCTGGTCATATTGACCATTCTGAGAGGTGAGATACCTCAGCAATGCTTTAATTTGCATTTCTCTAATAAGTATTGATTTAGAGCAATTTTTCATATGACTATGGATCACTTTGATTTCCTCCTCTGTAAATTGCCTTTGCATATCCTTTGACCATTTGTCAATTGAGGAATGGTTTATTCTTTTGAAAATTTGACTCAGTTCTCTGTATATTTTAGAAATGAGTCCTTTGTCAGAAATACTAGTTGTAAAAGTTGTTTCCCAATTTACTTCATTTCTTTTGATCTTGGTTACAAGATCAAAAGCTTTTTAATTTAATGTAATCAAAATTATCTACTTTGTTTTTAAGGATGTTCTCCATCTCTTCCTTGGTCATAAACTGCTTCCCTTTCCATATATCTGACAGATAAACTACTCCTTGATCTTCAATTTTGCTTATAATATTGTTTTTTCTGTCTAAATCCTATATCCATTTTGATCTTATCTTGGTGTACAGTGTGAGGTATTGGTCTACTCCAAGTTTCTGCCATACTAACTTCCAATTTTCCAACAGTTTTTGCTGAAGAGAAAGTTTTTATCCCAATAGCTGGACTTTTTGAGTTTATCAAATAGATTACTATAATCATTTCCTGCTATTACACCTAGTCTATTCCACTGATCCACCACTCTATTTCTTAGGCAATGCCATACAGTTTTGATGGCTCATGCTTTATAATATAAATTTTAGATTTGGCAGGCTAAACCACTTTCTTTTGTACTTTTCTCCATTGAATCCCTGGAATTCTTGATTTTTTATTTCTCCATATGAATTTATTTACAATTTTTTCAAACCCATTAAAGTAATTGTTTTTGAATTTTGATTGGTAGGACACTAAACAAGTAGTTTAGTTTTTGTAGAATTGTCATTTTTATGATATTAGTCCAACCTATCCATGAGCAGTTGATGTTTGCCCAGTCATTTAAATCTGATTTTATTTGTTTGAGGAGTGTTTTGCAATTGTTTTCAAAAAGTTTTTGAGTCTACCTTGGCAAGTAGACTTGAAGATAATTTTATATTGTCTGAGGTTACTTTGAATGAGATTTCTCTTTCTAGCTCTTGCTAGAACATTTTGCTAGTCATATATAGAAATGTTGAGGATTTATGAGGGTTTATTTTATATCCTGTGATTTTGCTAAAGTTGCCAATTATTTCTAGTAGTTTTTTAGATGATTTTTGGGATTCTCTAGGCATACCATCATGTCATCTTCAAAGAGAAAGAGTTTTATCTCTTTCTTCCCAATTCTAATTCCTTCAATTCCTTTTTCTTCTCTTATTTTTGATGCTATCATTTCTAATACATTATTGAATAGTAGTGGTGATAATGGACATCTTTGTTTCACCCCTGATCTTATTGGGAATACCTCAAGCCTATTCCCATTGCATATAATGTTTGGTGATGATTTCAGATAGATATTGTTTAATATTCTATGCAACAATCCATTTATTCATACACTCTCTAGTGTTTTTAGCAGGAATGGGTGCTGTATTTTGTCAAAAGATTTTTCAGCATCTATTGATATAATCATATGATTTCTGACAGGTTTGTTATTGATATAATTAATTATACTAACAGTTTTCCTAATATTGAACCAACCTTTCATTCCTGGAATAAATCTTACTTGACCATAATGTTTTGCCCTAGTGATAACTTGTAGTAGTTGTTTTGCAAAGATTTTATTTTAAATTTTGTATCTGTATTCATGTGGGTTATAGGTCTATAATTTTCTTTCTCTGTTTTAACTCTTCTTGTTTTAGGTATCAGCACCATATTTGTGTTGTCATAGAAAGAGTTATGCAGAGTTCTGTCTTCACTTATTTTTCCAAATAGTTTATACAGAATTGGAACCATTTATTTCTTATAAGTTTGATAGAATTCACTTGTGAATCGATCTGGCTTCAGAGATTTTTTTCTTAGGGAGTTCAATAATGGTTTGTTGAATTTCCTTTTCTGAGATAGGGTTATTTAAGTTTTTAATTTCTTCATCATTTAAACTGGGAAACTTGCATTTTTGTAAATATTCATCCATTTCACTTAGATTGTCAAATTTATTAGCAAAGAGTTGGGTAAAATAATTCTGAATTTTTCCTTTAATTTCCTCCTCATTAGTGGTGAGTTCACCTTTTTCATTTATGATACTATCAGTCTGGTTTTCTTCTTTGCCTTTTTTTAATCAAATTAACCAGAGGTTTATCAATTTTATTGGTTAATTTTCTCTTGTAACATATTAATTTTCTCTTGAGTTTCTTTTCCCAATTTTCCCAATTGATTTTTAAACTCTTTCCTGATTTCTTCAAAGAAGTCTTTCTGGGCTGGAGACAAATTCATATTCTCCTCAGACATGCTAGATTTCTCTGGGTTAGAATACATTTTCTTCTAAGTATTTCTCCATGGTGGTGGTGGGGGGGCTTTTATAGGCCTTTCTTCTTCTTTCTAGGATCTTGTGTTGAGGAGGGGGCTGGCTCTCAGAGGTTTGCTTTTGAAAATCCTAGAGGTTTTGTTCACTTGGTAATTCCAAGGCCTGGCCCTCTGCTCTCATTTCCTGGTCCCCTGAGACTATGTTGCTAGGTGTTCTTCTCCTAGCTTCTCTTTCTGGGTTTTGTCGATCTAATTTCTGTTAAGAGGTTTCTTTCATGTTATTTTTGAGGGAAACCAGGAGCACTTAACACAGTGCCTGTCTTCTCTTCATCATCATGGCTGGAAGTCAGGTTTTTTTTTTTTAAAGAAGCATGTTCGTTATGTTTGGAAACAATTAATTGCTGAATAAACTTTAGCTTTCCTAGGTCTTCTAAACAAAATGAAGATATTGTACTCTTTTACTAATTCCAGTTTCTTCCATTCTATTTATGTTATTGTGGAAAACATGGGGCATTCCCTGAATACACTGCTTATGCCATAGAATCTTCCATAAAAGGAAGAAAGAAAACAAGGAAGGGCATGCATTTATTAAGAACCCACTATTTTCTAGATTGAAGGAGACAATTTACAAATATTCTATTTGATCCTTACAACCCTGGGTTTCTCTTTACCATTTCTGGAACTCAAAATATCATCAACAATATTAACTATGTGTTTTCATTAAAATGATAGACTGCTTTCATTGATTTATTGAAAGCGCAAGCATTACACTCTCTCTTCATGATACAGACACTGCTTGTTATACTTGCCTCTTTTTCTTTCTACACTTATTAAATGTCTGCCTTAAGGTGAATAAAAAAGACAAGGTCTGTGGAAGTGGACTATTGATTCTTATCAAAAATAATTTGTAATCATAAATAATAATACAAATGAAAAATTGACATTTATTGAGTGCTTTAAAATTTGTAAAACATTTTAGACACATTATTTCATTTTAACTTCACAACAATTCTGATGGGATAGATGCCTTAGATATTCTTATTCCTATTTTAAAGAAGCAACAGAAATAATATAATAGATATCATTAAGAATAAATATGAGCAGGAAGGGAAGAAAGGAAACAAGCATTTATTAAGTTCTAACTACTGAATTAACTGCTTTACAAATATTATCTAACTCATTGGATGCTTAAAACAACCCTGAGAGGAAAGTGCTTCTAGTATCCCCATTTTGCTGTTAAAGAAAGAGAGGTATAGAGAAGTTAAATGATTTGCTCAATGTTACATACCTAGGAAGTGCCTGAGATTGAATTTGAACTCAGTTTCTGACTTCAGTACAAGCCTTCTATCCAGTACACAATCTAGCCACAGCAGAGAATAAATTTAGAGATGGAAGGGATCTTAAAGGAGATCTAGTCCAAGTCCTTCATTTTATGAATGAATGGAGTCCCAGATTTGAATGACTTGCTCAAAGTCACACTTATTATAAGAAATAGGGGAGAATTTGAATCTTAGTCCTGTGACTCCATATCCATTATTTTTTAAGCTGGATTCATATCTGTTCTGAGGCATCTGAGAGGAAACAAGAGGCAACAGAGGAGTAAACTAAATGGGATGTTTATTTTTTTAAATTTATAAATTGTTATTGCATAAGTTTTTAAGAGGGGTACCATGAACAGAAAAGGCAAGGTAGAATTATTTTTTGGTCTCTTCCTCCATGAACAAAATATTGATGATCTCTTTTTTGCCTCTAGACAATTTTCCCCAATGCTTTTGGCATTCCTGAGTATTGGATCAATATACCTGAACCTTGCTTGTCTGTCCAGGTCTTGTCTGTCTTCATTTTATGAATTTGCTCCACAAATATGTATTTATTTCTTTCGACTTGAAAATATAGGCTGTGGTATATATAGCAGTCAATCTTTTTGGATTCATGATACATTTGGAGCAGACAGAGCAGAATTTTTATTCTCCTAAATTGAGTCACCTTCTCAGACATTTGTTCCTTGCTAGTAACCTTTCTCTTACTAATGCACCTGTGTCTACCTTTCCAATGAGTTAGTATTTTTCTGGAATTGAGAATGAATGGACAGTACCAGGCTTCAGGATGATAAATTCATCTTCATAAAGAAAATGGATCTGTTAACAAAAATTGGTATTGGAAATTTCATTGGTTTCATTGGGATCAAGCTATACCTTCTTCATTTCACATTGAAGTAAGCCTCTTTTGCAGCTTGAACATACTCAGGTCTATAGTCAAAGTGCAGAAACATGGAATGTTGATGACTTCAAGATACTCTAAAGTAAAAACAAAACCAAAAGAGGAAGATCTTCAGCATTTGATTCAATTCTTTATTGAGAAGAATGGGAAATGAAATTAAAAAATCAACAAGATAAAATGAACGAACACTGACTCTGTATTAAGAAAAATAAGGTTAAAATTATAACTCTGATACTAAGTCCTTTTGTGACATGAGCTAAGAAACATTTACCTCTTTACTCCTCAATTTGCTTATCTTCAAAATAAAATGATGATGATCAGGGGTCCCTAGCTCTGCAGACTTAGATTCCTTTGATTCATGTTACTGGACTTACACATATGGAATATCAATGGTTTTCAAGTATTGTTGAAAAAGTACTTCAAACTGATGAAATCATGAATTTTTAAAAATTTTTTGCTATTACAGTTCTTTTTAAGGCTAAACCCAAATTTGAACAGTTATTGGGTATAGATTTCAGCTGATTAATGTCTGCATCTAGTGGTTATAATTTTACATATTGGAACATTTATACTACTTTTAATACATTCAGAAAATTATAGCTTTAAAGTTTAAAGCAATATTAAAGCTCATATAGTTCTGTAAGTTCATTTAACAAATGAAAAAACTGAGACCCAATGTGGTTAGACTTGCCTGAGGTCACATAGGTAGTGAGTAGCAAAAGTATGATTCACATGAAGATTCTATGACTCTAAACACATTGTTCAATTTAGAATCATTATTTATTTATTCAGAATTTTTTTCTCGGGAAAATTTTGAAAGCAGGGAGATATTGAGAAATCTGAAGCAAGAGTTTCCAAGGCAAGTGACTCGAGAAATGGAAACTTCCCTTTCCTGAATGTTTAATTCAGGTCACAAAATTTAGCAATCTCTCATCTCATTTTAAAGTCTCAGAGATGAGAAAGCATTTTTCTAGGAATCATAATAATAACAGAAACTGAAAATTGTTTGTCATTCAAAGACTTATGAACAACTTTCCATAACTTACCTTATTTAATGTTCACAACAATTGACCTTTACTGTAGGATGGGGGTAGTATTGGTGGTAGTACACCAAAGATAACTAATCACTTTTTTTATAGAATTCCAGAGAAACTTTTGAGAGGCTTGTGGTTATTCACAGATTGTTTTACATTTTTAAGAGGCATAATTTTGAAGTAAATTTTTAAAAGGTGCAGATAAATAATAAAATTGCCCATCTATCTGTTTGTTAGGGTTTTTTTTGCAAGGCAAATGGGGTTAAGTGGCTTGCCCAGGGCCCCACAGCTAGGTAATTATTAAGTGTCTAAGACCAGATTTGAACCCAGGTACTCCTGACTCCAGGGATGGTGCTTTATCTACTGCACCAACTAACAGATCCCCCCATCTATCTTTCTACAATTTTTTCACCCAAAAGTTTTTCTAGCTTTCTATCATTTTGATGTGGAGAACTTTTATTGAAAATGATTCATTTTTCCTTCCTTCCCTCCCTTCCTTCCTTTTATTCCTCCCTTCCTTCTTTCCTTCCTCCCTTTCTTCTTTCCCTCTTTCCCTCCTTCCTTTCATTCCTTCCTCCCTTCTTTCCTTCAGCTTACTGAATATTTCTAATTTAACAGTTGTTTCTTATCTTTCCTTTGTTAAGTTTTACAATATGGTTTTTACATAATGCTTACAACCTTAGAAAAATTAAGTTCTTGATTATATTTATTCTAGATTCAATGCCATTTTACAAATCAATTTATTATCCCAGCTTCACTGATTTCTAACTATTACTTTAAATAACCCATCACCCATCTCTGGCTTTTGGTTTTCTTACTTCTAAAAGAGTTTGGACTAAGTGATCCCTTTCCTTTCAATTCTAAATCTTATAATCACAGATTTTAATATGAAGAAGTAAGAGGAAAGACTGTGCCAATCAGACATTTTAATGTAATACAATTAAATCCAATTGATTTCAATTCTAAAAAAAATTATTGTTGGGGCTACTATTCACTGAATAGTAGACTAAGAAATACACAATTCTACTCAATTTTATTAAAGTTTTTAAAGTGCTTCTTTTGTCAAGACATGAAACTCCTCGACCTTAAAGTATTTAACATTTTACTAAGAACTTAATGCACACAATCAGGCACTTGACAATTTAGAATCATGTAATATTATTTAATTATTTAATGTGTGTCTAGAATAACTACCCAATATATTATGGTAAGTATTCCTCTTGTGGATGGGTTGTATTAAACGATAACTGAGGTCTTCTAACTTTCAAAGTTCATGATTCTCTGTCCAAGTTTTTTCATTTCAAGAGTAGTGAAAAGTCCACAAAGATAGGGACTGTCATCTACTCTTCCTCTATCTTTTGTATGTAACACTGTGCAAAGCACAAAAAAGGCACTCAATAAATTCTAGCTGATTTGATGACTCATAAACTTTGGAAATCTAGTACTTTATCAAATATACCACTTTTATGAAGTTTTAAAGCTGTACATTTTTGAATCATTAGTTTCATTTTTAATAGAGGAGAGTTTCCAGATTAATTCAGTGGCAAGTAGTCTGACCATTTAATTTTACAAAAAAAGTCCCAAGGAGGTAAAATTAACTGCCCAATGTCACTCTTAAAAAGTGTGATGAAGAAAACAATAGTAATTTGACCTGGTCCCTGTATTTATTAATATCCATCACTTAATATTTGTAAAGTCCAGTAGGAGCTAAAGAATCAATCATTTAAGGGACAAGATGATTAAAAATATATTCCAATGCTTAGTATACTACTATAATGTTTCCCAAAGATAAATCAAATGAACCCACACCACAGACACTTATAAGTTACTAAGTAACTTGGGATGCTTCAAATTTGACAAAAGGTTTACTATTATGTTTTGTCTTTTTTGATAGGGAATGGAATGAAGCAAAGCACTATTTCATTGAAATATTATTCCAACAAAGTAAAGACTGATGGGAAACATGGGGGGGTGGGGGTGGGGGGAGGGAAGCAAGATTGGGGGAAAATTGTAAAACTCAAATAATATCTTTAATAAAAATTTAAAAAAAAGAAAAAAAGAAATATTATTCCAAATGAATTCTTTGGGGTATAAACTCAATAGCTCTTTTTTAGATTGGAGGGGGGGCAGGGTGGTAACTTAAGTTCATACAAGGAAAAGCAGAGAGCTTTCACCTTGCACTGAACCTGAATATTTCATATTTTAATTGACAACATTCACATCTTGGAGCTTCTCATTTAGACTTTGATAAAATCAACTCACAGAGGCAGATGGCAGGCTGTTATTTTTAATTCACAAGCCATGTTAAATATATGCCATATGTTATAGAACTTTTCAGGCTCAGCCTTTTGAGTGCTACCACAATAAACTCACCACCTTACAGAAAAGGGAATATGACAGGAAGAATTATGAACTTGTGGGTTACAATTTCTGAAAAAAACAAAATCACTTACTTGTTTTTTTTATCTGATAAAAATCTCATCAAATTGAAAGGCCACACATTGAAATGGTAATATCTGTAGAAAAGAGAAGTGAGATCAGGAGGTCTGAATGTTATTTTGTTTGGGGAAGCAATATGCTGCTTCTCAGCTATGAAGTCTGAAAGACGTGTCAGAGATTGGGAAATGCCATAAGGGCAAAACCTTGGACTTGATGTCAAGGGACTTGAGTTTTAGTTTAAGCTCTGTCACTAAGCAGGTGGAAAAACTACTGAACCTGACTGAGGCTCATTTTTTTTCTTCTCTGAAATAAGCAGGCTGACTAAACAATCACCAAGGTTCTTTTTTAGTTCTAACATTCTAAGGTTCTCCAAATCTATATGGTATAGTACAGAGAGAAAAAAATGTTTTACTTAACAAAACTTGAAAAATAAATTGTGAGAAGAAATGGATCGAAACTGTAAAGAGGCTAATTTGGGAAGTAAGGAAGGAAAGGTTTTGGAATTAAGATCTGATTTCAAGTCATGCCTCAGGTCTTTACTGTTTGACCTGGGCAAGACAATCTTTCTCAGACTATTTTTTAAAAAATTTTATTTATTTATGGCAATAGGGTTAAGTGACTTGCCCAAGGTCACGCAGCTAGGCAATTAATAAGTTTCTGAGGTCAAATTTGAACTCAGGTCCTCCTGACACAAGTCTGGTGCTCTATCCACTGTGTTACCTAACTGCCCCTCAGCATGTTTCTTGATCTTTAAAGTGGTGAAAATAGTAGCACCTATCTCAAAGTTGTATCATATACAAAAGTGATTTGCAAAAGCCTAACATAAGATACTATACATAAAGTTCTTTGCAAAATTAAAAAATAATTATAATACAAAATCATCATTTTTAATAATTGCAGTCATCTCCAAATGAAATTATTTACCTTTGGGAAGCAATAGAATTTATATCATTAATAACTTTTAAGCAAAGTATTTCATGTGCATGAAATAGTATAGAAGAGATTTATATACAGATGTGGGTTGAAGAAAACGCTCACTAAGGTCCTTTCCAAATCTGAGATTCTGTGATTTACAAATATTAATAATGAATAGACTTTGACTTAGATGTTTTATAGCAGTATTGAATTATTTAATTAATTTACCTCTATTTAACAGAATATCCTGTCAATACTTGGAAATTAAAGAAATAACATATTGAGAATGCAAGTTAAATAATAGATTCAATTGCTTAGGAAGTTATAATAGTGCTTTTAAATAGATAAAGAAAAAGAAACCAATAAAGTAGCATTTTATATATTTGTCATCTACTTATTAACTATTTTATGTATGGAGACATGAATTAATAGAATATAGTTAAAAGAGAATATAAGGAATTCTGCCTATTAAATTGATCTTTTCAGTCTTTAAACAGATCAAAAATTGCTTTTGAATGCTCAGTAAATAAAGTCTATATTTAATTTAGAAAAGCACCTGAAATATTTGAGTAAAAAAATCTAGAGGTAAAGGAGAAGAGAAGATCATAGGATTTTAAAGACTTTGCTGCTCTTACTTTCTCCCATTCCTTTTTCACCCGCACTGATTTTTCAAGCTTTCAGTTTTTTATTAATAACTTCTGGTATTATTAATTAAGGGTGATCTTATATCTGCATAGAAGAAGTATAGAACAGTGGGGTGATTTGAGTGGATTTCTCCAATAAATAAAAAAATTAATAAAGGAGGGAATAAGTAAGCAAACAAATAAATTAATGTATTAATTCTTCCTTCATTGGCCTATCCCAAATAATGAATTTTTGCCAGCTTTTTTTTACCTGAAGGTTAATTTTATTGGGTTCAGCTTTTTCTCTCAAGAATGTCATTTAAAATAAAAACTTTCTTGGTAATGGTATCATTAATATGATCTCATTTATCAGATCAATTCCATTTTTTCATAGAATGGACAAAGGTCAATATTATAATTATGGAAACTTGGTACAATGAAAGAGAAGTTAATGGGGTTGAGGGCGGTGGGGAGGGATGTTGAGAGAGGGAAATAAAGAAAAGACACAGTTAAACAATTTGCAATTTTCCTGATTTCACTTTTTCCCCTCAGATTGACAGTGAGAATTGGTATTTTTTTAATTGCCTAAATACAATCTCTGGACATACATTTATTGGGAAACTTCTCTTAATCTTATAGGATCCCGTTACCTGAGTTTAGATTTTGGATTTCAGACTTTTAAGTAACTCATAGGTCAGAGGTTTTTTTCCCTTATGGTTCACTTTTCATTTTAGCTAGAAGTATGCCTAAACTTGGCAGAAAAAATGAACAAACAAGCAAACAACAACAGCAAAAAAACCTTTTTGCTACTTAATTGGTCTTCAAAACAAGAATAAAGGACGGTAGAAAATATCTGCACTCTAGAATTAGAAAACTTGAACTCAAATCTTTGAAACATGTTGGTATCTCTTTAAACTTTGGCAAGTAGCTTAATTATCCTCAGCCTCACTTTCCTTAGCTATAAAAGGCTGATTTTTGGATCATTTCAGAGATGCAAATCTATCATCTAATGTTTATAAAATGGTTAAATGGGCAGTAAGGTAGACATTTAGAATACAGAATAATTAGGTAATTCTGCTATAAGTCTAGTTACCAGTATGTACTTAAAGATAATGTTTCCTCATAAAATTCTTTGGCTCTTATTCTTGGCTCTTGTTCGTTGTTTATATAAATGAAACACCTGTTTCATTAAGCTCTTTCATAAACACTCTAGATAATGTAACTGTATTTTAAGAGGAAAATGGAATGTTGCAGAAAAGGTAGTTTATCGTTATAGTTGGAAACAGCACCTCATAAGGTACTTCTCTTTATGGAGTGTTTTTATATTTGATCTATTATTATCAATAAGGCAAAGTAATAAAAAAGAAGAAGGCAAAATATATATATAGAGACCCTGAAAGGCAGAAAGACATAGCACTGGAAAGACCGAGAAAGCGAGGGGGGGAGGGAGAGAGAGAGGGAGAGAGAGAGAGAGAGAGAGAGAGAGAGAGAGAGAGAGAGAGAGAGAGAGATACAGACAGAGACAGAGACAGAGAAAAAGAGAGAGACAGACAGACAGAAAGACAGAGGCAGAAACAGAGTCAGAGACAGAGAATTTCTTTTGAGAACTGCCTTAATCTATTACTTTATTAAGAAACAAAAAGAATTCTAATATTTATCATGATGGTTGGTGAAGAAACATTTTTATTGTAAGCTTGAGAGAAATACGAGAAAATTTTTAAAAGGAAGTGACGAGATCTTCTACTATGAAGAAACTATTTTTTATATATTTTTGAAACTAGGCTTTGTTGGTATCTTGAGAGAAACTGAATAATATAACCCTGTTTTCAGAAGTGAAGTAAATCATCTGTTTTTATAGTGAGGATTTGGTTCAGTGGATAGAACACTGGTCCTGGAGTCAGGTGGACCCAAATACAAATTTGACTTTGGGTATTTAATAATTCTCTAGCTGTGTGACCTTGGGCAAGTCACTTAGCCTCATTTAATTAAAAATATAAATTATAGTGAAAGTTTAAGATGACTCTTCTGCCTGGATATTTTTCATAGTCAAAACATTATAAATGATGATTCATGACCTTTTAAAAATTTAACTTGTTTTAATTTGTTAATAAATTGAGGATTAAATAATTTTAATAGTTAATTAGTGATGATCAATGAATTTACTATATACAGAGATATGAATAAATGTTTTGGGAAGAATATTACATGTTCACTAAATATAAAATAAAAATATCTTTCTAGATTCTAAGTCTTGTATCATAAGAATAACAAACATTTCTCCTTGGGATAACACCAAGCAACTGAAATACTTTATTCTCATTGATGTTAACTTTCCTCTCTCTGTTCAAATATCTCCCTAGTCATATCCTTATTCTTGACCAGTTTTTAATAGATAAAGTGCAGTAACCTACTTATGTCCATAATGCACCTTTGGATCACTCATAATTTATTTCTTTAGAGACTGTGACACACCTTGACTTACAACTAAACCCCACTTTGGACTTTGGAATTTTAAAAGATGGATTGCTGTTCCAGAGGAAAGCTTTAGTTTATTTGAAAATGATTTATCCAGTGTTCTTTATAGTCTAAACAATAAGAATTCTTCATCTATTTAGTTTTTTTTCCTATTTGAAGTTAGATTAATTTTTTTGAGTGATTATATTGTTTAACAAACATTTAGTCACAAGGTAGTTTCTTGATCTTCATGTTGACTTTTTTTTAAGTTTTTTCTAGGCAATGGGGTTAAGTGGCTTGCCCAAGGCCATACAGCTAGGTCATTATTAAGTGTCTGAGACTGGATTTGAACCCAGGTATGCATGACTCCAGAGCCGGTGCTTTATCCACTGCATCACCTAGCCACCCCTCATGTTGACTTTTTAAAGGTAATAATTTCTCTAACATTCACTCTTATTGAGTCACACAAATTTTGATGTGATTTATGCAATGTCTTGGAAGAAAGGAAGAAGGATAGTGAGAATTATGATGTGTGAATTTTCCGTTTTTCTGCTCTGTAGGAAGGCAGACTGGGTCATTTTTAGTCAAGCAGTGAACGTTACTTGAATGTGGAGCAGACTTTTCTGTCATTATGTGCCAGACATTATTTAACAAACATAATTATTGTTTCTGATCTTTTTTTACTAAATATTTTGGATTCTGTCAATATTGATTTCTTAAATTCTCATTATGTCTTATGCATCAATCATCTGAGTACTTTTTGTTTTGTTTGAGGTGAGTTTTTGTGTCAATCATTTTTTGCTGCTTGGGATAAGCTAACTTTTAAATCTCAGAATCAATACTTTCTTAGTTAAGCAGAAGAGAACTATTTGGGGTGTAAAATATTTAGTAGGGTTGAAGTTTAGGGCTCTCAGTTGTATATGAATGGAAAAGTGATAAGAGAATAAGAGAGGAGTACAAACATGCTAACAAGTGATGTTGGATGATGAGGGCAAATCTATACTGAAAATACAACAGAAGGTCATCATACATTTTTGATGAGCCATACAAGCACAATTTTGATAAGAAAAAATAGGTAGCCAATGGGGATGCAATGGATAGATGGTTGGACATGGAATTAAATCATGAAATCTGTATTCAAATCCTATCTCAGATACTTGCTATAAGGCTTTGAACAAGGTCATTTAATCTCTCTGAGTTCAAGTTTCTTAATTTTTAACATGTATTTATTGAATTTAATGATCTCTTATTTTCCTTCGAACTCAATATCTATGATCCTATGACTCTCCAAACAAGATTCAAAATCAACATAAAAATATTCTGAGGTTCATCTATTTTTGGGTGTGAAGGGAAAAAATAAGCAAACATTTTGCCACTACTATTGGTATTGCTGTTGTTGATGTGTTCAATGTTAAAGGGTCTCATTTAGAAATAAAAACTGGGGGGGGGGGGGAGTAAATTCTATTTTAAAATATCTATTTCCCTTACTATTTTTTCATGGTTACTAAGAGGATACTTACTTTTTTTTACTGATTTATATTCAGCATCTATTTTTGCATTGCATGGTATATTGTAGTCTCTAAATTTCATAGGAAATTGACTTCTTGATCTAGTGAAAGTGTGTACTTTTTTTACATGTAAATTCAAAGGAATTTCAACCTTGTTTAAGAGATTCCATTACCATCACCTCAACACTTTGTGCATAGTGCAATGCTTTTGCTTTCAAATAAAAGTTGTGAATTTGGTTTATATACCACTTCTGATGTAGCCTTGGACAAACTACTTAACCTCCATACATAGAACTTAATTTCTTCTTCTGTAAAATAAGGGCTTTTGGACAAAATGGCCTCTAGAGATTATCTTCCAGCTCTAAATCTATGATCCATTAACTTTCTAGTATACTCTTTACTTTTTTTAATTGGCAAGGCAATGGGGTTAAATGACTTGCCCAAAGTCATACAGCTGGGACCAAGGTCAGGTTTGTACTCAGGTCCTCCTGACTCCAGGGCTGTATTTTATCCACTGTGCCACCTACCTGCCCCTATCCTTTAAATCTTAAGTTTCTATTCTCTTCCGACTAAAGAGGAAGAGCCACTCTCTCTTCCATCACTGAAAACATATTATCTTATTTTATATAATTAAAAGGCCTTTGCAACAAAGCATTAAAAGAAAGCATGGAGAACTGTACTTATATCAATATACAATAACTATAACCATTAAGTTTTTATGGTCAAAAAATACAATGAGTCATACAAGTACCATCATTTTAAAAAAATCATTTATTTATTTTTCAAATTAAATGTAAAGACAATTTTCAACAATCATTTTTGTTGTTTTTTTAAACAAGGCAATGGGGTTAAGTGACTTGCCCACAGTCACACAGCTAGGTCAGTATTAAGTGTCTGAGGGAGGATTTGAACTCAGATCCTCCTGACTCCAGGGCTGGTGCTCTATCCACTCTACCACCTAGCTGCCCCACAACAATCATTTTTGGTAAGGTTTTCAGTTTCAGATTTTTCTCCCTCCCTCCCTTTCCCTGCCTCTAACAGAAAGCAATCTAATATGGGTTATGCATGTTTAATAATATTAAATATATATAAATCCATATATCCATCACTCATGTTGTGAATGAAGAATCAAATTGAAAAGGGAAAACAAAACTTGAAAAGGAAAAATAATATATACAACAAATTTTAAAAATTTAAAATAGTAAACTTTGGTCTGCATTCAGACTCCATAGTTTTTTCTCTGCATATGATTGGTATTTTCCATCACAAGTCCATTAGAATTCTCTTTTAAGAATTCTCAGTACTACTGAGATGAACAAGCTCATCTGTAGTTGATCACCATACAATGTTGCTGCTAGTGTATACAATGCTCTGGTTCTATTCATTTCACTCAGAATTAGGTATTCCAATAATTTTTAAATTGTCTTTCCTGAATCTGTTTTCCATATCAGTTGTTTTTTCAATGACATGTTTCACATTTTCTTCTAACTTTTCATTCTTTTGGTTTTGAAGTATTGTCTTGATTTCTCATAAAATCAGCATCTTCCCTCAGTTCCATTCTACATCTAAAGGATTTGTTTTCCTCAGAATGCTCATACAAGTCTTTTCTAGACCTTTCCAAAGTCCCAACCCTCATGATTTCTTACAGAAGAATAGTACATTCGTATATTACAGTTTGTCCAGCCATTTCCCATTGATGAACATCCCCTCAATTTCCAATTCTTTGCCACTTTGAAAAGAACTGATATAAATATTTTTAGGCCTTGGGGTTTTTTTATATCTTTTTTGGGGGAATACAAACCTAGTATAGGTATTGTTGGATCACAGGGTATGCACAGTTCCTGCTCCCCACCCCCCACTTGTCCCATATTATCACTCATTATTTTTTCATTTCTTCCTTTACTGAAATTTTATTTAATTTTCCAATCATATGCAAAGTTAATTTTTACTGTTTTTATATTTACTAGTTAATGTATTTCAATTTTTTCTACCATACTCCCTTCCCCCTACTTCCCATGGTTGCAAACAAACTGGTAAAAGTTGTACATGTACATGTACAATCATGTTTAGCATATTTACACATTAGTTATGTTGTAAAAAGAACAATAATAATTAAGGGGATAAAACCATGAGAATGAAAGGAAAAATATAATAGAAGTTTTATAAAAAGAGAACATATTATGCTTTGCTCTGTATTCAGAATCCATACTTTGTTCTCTGGATATCAATGATATTTTCCTTGGCAGGTCTCGCAGGATTGCCCTTGGTCATTGAAATGTTGAGAGGAGCTGCATTAATCATATTTGATCATCTCACAATGACATAGTCAATTTGCACAATGTATTCTTGGTTTTACTCACTTCATTCAGCATCAGGTCATGCAAGTTTCTTCATGCTTTTCTAAAGTTTGGCTACTCATGATTTCTTATAGAACAATAATACTCCATAGCATTCATATACCATATCTTGTGCAATAATTCCCCTACTTATGAGCATTCTCTCAATTTCCAGTTCTTTGTCACTACAAAAATAGCTGCTATAAATAATTTTGAACATGTAGGAATTTCCCATTTTTTATGATCTCTTTGTGATAGAACCTGTCTCAAAGTGGTATTGCTAGTTGAGAGTATGCATAGTTTTATTGTCCTTTGGGCATATTTCAAATTGTTCTCCAGAAAGGTTGGATTGTTTCACTACCAACAATGTTTTAGTGTCAGTTTTCCCACATCCCCTTCAAAATTGAGAATTTTCCTTTTTTGACACATTGGACAATCTGAAAGGTGTGAAGTGGTACCTCACAGTTATTTTAATCTGCATTTCTGTACTAAGATTTAGAGAATTTTTTCATATGATTATAGATAGCTTTAATTTCTTCATCTGAGAATTGCCTGTTTATATCCTTTGATCATTTACCAATTGAGGAATTATTTATATTCTTATACATTTGACTCATTTTGTTAAAATTTTTGAAATGAATCCTGCATCAGAAACACTGCTTTGAAACTGACTTCCTTTCTTTTAATCTAAGTTCCTTTGATTTTACTTGGACAACCCCTTTTTAATTTAATGTAAATTTTATGATCCATTTTTTTAATTCTATAATTTTGCTATATCTTCCTTTGTACTAAACTGCTCCCTTTTCCCTTTCATTTAGATAAACTAAAACCTGTTATTCTAATTGAGTTATGGTATTACCTTTTATTTCTAAATTTTGTATTCATTTCTATCTTATCTTCATATAGGGTGTGAGATATTGATCTGTGGCTAGTTTCTACATATTATCTTCCAGTATTCCAGCAGTTTCTATCAGAGTGAGTTCTTAACCCAGAAGCTGGAACTTTGGATTTATCAAACAGTAGAGTACTATAGTCAATTCTTATTGTTTCTTTTGTACCTAATCTAATCCACCACTGTTTCTTAGGCTGTACAAAACAGTTTTGATGATTGGTTCTCTATAATGTAATTTTAGATCTGAGACCACCTTACTTTGCATTTTTTCTCAATACCCTTGATATTCTATTTTTTTTGCAAGGCAATAGAGTTAAGTGATTTGCCCAAGGTCATACAGCTGGGTTAATTATTAAATGTCTGAGGTTTGATTTGAACTCAAGTCCTCCTGACTCTAGGACCAATGCTCTCTATCCACTGTACCACTTAGCTGTTCCCATTTTGATATGAATTTTAGTTACTATTTTACCTGCCTCAATAAAGTAATTGTTGATAGTTTGAATAGTATGGCATTGAATAGGTAATTTAATTTAGGTGAATTATCATTTTTATTATATTAGCTTGATGGACCTAAGAATCACTGACTTTTCCCAATTGATTAGGCCTGATTTTGTTTGTATGTGTGTGTGTGTGTGTGTGTGTGTGTGTGTGTGTGTGTGTGTGTGTGTGTGTGTGTGTGTGTGTGAAAAGTGTTTTATATTTTTTTTCATGTAGTTTCTGGATTTGTCCTCCCAGGTAGTCTCCCAAATATTTTATGTTATATTATCTACAGGTATTTTGAATGGAATTTCTCTTTTGCTATGCTATTGTCTCTTGCTGGTAATATATAGAAATGCTGATGATTTATGTGGATTTATTTTATATCCTGCTACTTTGCTAAAGTTGTTCATTATTTTTAATGCATTTTAAGGATTCTCTCAATATATCATCATTTCATCTGGAAAGATTGAAAGTTTAGATTCTTCATTACCTATTCCAATTGCTTCAATGTCTTTTTTCTTATTGCTAAAGCTAACATTTCTAATACAATATTTAATAATAGTGATGATACAAGACATTCTTTTTTCACTCCTGTGCTTACTGGGAATGGTCCTAGTGTATCCCTATTACAAATAATGCTTTTTGATAGTTTTTGGATAAGTTCTGCTTATCATTTTAAGGAAAAATGCATTTATTCTTATGCTCTCTAGTGTATTTTAATAAGAATGGTACCATATTTTGTCAAAAAATTTTCAACATCTGTTGAAATAATCGTATGATTTTTGTTAGTTTTGTTATTGAAATAGCCAATTTGGCTGATAGTTTTCCTAATGTTGAACCAACCCTGAATTCCTGGTATAAGTAATAATCACGGTGGATTATCTTGCTGTCAACTTGTAATTTGTTAGATAATATTTTATTTAAAAATTTGCATCAATATTTATCAGAAATATTTATCTTTGGGGAGGCTAAGTGGTACAGTAGATAGAGCACTGAGCCTGGAGTGCGGAGTACCTGAGTTCAAATCAAGCCTCAGACATTTAATAATTTTCTATCTGTGTGATCTTGGGCAATTCACTTAACCTCATTGCCTTGCAAAAACAAAACAAAAAAAAACAAATAGAAAGATTGGTCTTGGGGCAGCTAGGTGATACAGTAGATAGAACACTGGTCCTAGAGTTGAGAAGATCTGAGTTCAAGTATGACTTCAGACACTTAATAACGACCTAGCTGTGTGACATTGGGCAAGTCATTTAACCCAACTGTCTTGAAAAAGGCAAAAAAAAAATTGGTCTTTACTTTTCTTTCTCTTTTTAAAATCTTTCTGGTTTAGGTATCAGTCCCTTATCACTGTCAGAGAAGAAATCTGGCAGAGCCACTTCTCCACCTATTTTGTTTCCTGTTGAAATTTTATTTTATTTTTCTAATTACATGCAAGAGTAGTTTTCAACATTCATCCATTTGCAGATTTATGAATTTCACCTTTTTTCTACCATCCTCTTTTCCCTTCTCATCTCCATGGTGGCAAACAATATGAAAAAAGCTGTACATGTACAATGCTATTCATCATATTTACCCTTTAGTCATGTTGCTTCACCTATTTTTTCAGATAGTTTATGTAGAATTGGAATTAATTATCAATTCATATTGTCTTGGAGATTTTTTTTCTTAGGAAGGTCATTGATGAATTGTTCAATTTCGTTTTTTCTAAAATGGGTTGTTAAAGTATTTTATTTACTCTCCTGTTAATCTGTGAAATTTATATTTTTGTAAACATTCATCCATTTCATCCCTATTGTCTAATTTGTTGGCATATATTTGAGCAAAATAGCTTTGGAATGTTACTCTAATTTCCTCTTCCTTGGTGATAAATTCACCTTTATTCATTTTTTGATGCTGGTAATTCGGTTTTCCTCTTTTTTTAAAAAAATCAAATTAATGAAAAACTTCTCTATTTTATTTTTTCATAAAATCAGCTCAGTTACTTTCAAATATTATTAATCATGTCTTTAATTTTCAGAATTTCTAATTTGGTATTTAATTGGGAATTTTTTAATTTGTTCCTTCTTTGACATTTTTACTTGTATGCCCAATTCATTAGCTTCCTCTTTCTCTATTTTATTCATGTAAATGTTTAGAGATATAAAGTTAAAGTTCCCACTAATAACAGCTTTTTCTGTATTCTATGAGTTTTGATATGATGTGTCCTTACAGTCATTGTCTTTGACTAAATTATTATTTCTTTTATTTGATATTTGATTCACTCATTCCATAAAATTAGGTTAGTTTCCCACTGATTTTTAGTCTATCTTTCCATGATCCTTTATTCCTTGTGATATTTATTACATCATGTTCTGAAAACGATGCATTTAATACTTCTTTCTTTCTGCATTTGATTGTGAGACTACTATACTCTAATGCATAATTAACTTTCCTTTAGGCACCATGTACCATATTCCTTTCTATCCCCATTCAGTTTTCTCAAGAGGTCTATCATATCTAACTTTTCTAACATTCTATTCATCTTCTTAACTTCCTTCCTATTTATTTTATTGTTAGACTTACCTTATTCTGAGAGAGGGAGGTTGAGGTCCCCTACCAGTATAGTTTTGCTGTCTATGTCTTCCTGTAATTTATTTAGCTTCTCTTCTAAGAATAAGGATATTATACCACTTGGAGCATGCATATTTTGTATTGAAATTACCTCATTTTCTATACTATCTTTTAGGAAGTTATAGTTTCTTTCCTTATTCCTTTTAATGAGAGCAATATTTGCTTTTTTCTTTGGCTAAGATAGGGATTGCTACCCATAATTTTTTCACTTTAGCTGAAGCATGATATATTATACTCTATCCTTTTACCTTTACTCTCTGTGTATCCCTCTGCTTTAAATGCTTTTCTTGTAAACAACATATTGTAGGATTCTGTTTTTTAATGTACTCTGCTATCTACTTACATTTTATGGGAGAGTTCAACCCTTTCACATTCACCATTTTAATTACTAGCTCTTTATTACCCTCTATCCTAGCTCCCTTTTTTGTACTTTTCTTTATTTTTCCACCTTTATCCCTCCTCACCAGTGTTTGGCTTGTGAATACTACCTCCCTCAATCTTCCCCTCTTCTATCTACTTCCCATCATTTTTCCTTTTCCCTTTTCACCACTTCCTTCTCCCCCCTTCTATCAGTCCCTTCTTTCCATTCCCCCTTTTCTTCTTCTAATGCCTGAAGGGTAAGGTAAATTTCTAAACCGAACTGAGTTTATGTGTTATTCCCTCTGAAGCAAATCCAATGATAATAAAATTTAAGCAATTTTCACCCTCTCCTTCCTTTCCCTCTATGATAATAGGTCCTTTGGGCCTCTTCATGTGATATAATTTACTCTGCCTCATCTTTCTTCCTGTTTCATTACAATCCCTTTTTATTTTTCTTAATTTTTTAAAACAACCTGTTAAAATCAACTTTTTTCCATACCTCCAATCTAAGTAAACTTCCTCTAATAGAGTACAATTCTGAAGAGTTATGAGACTGTTCCTTCCATGTAGGGATATAACTAGATTAATCTTATTGAATATCAGTGTTTTTATTTTCCCCTGGTTACATTTTAAGGTATTTCTTGAGTCTCCTATTTAAAGATCAAATGTTCTTTCAGCCTAGGTCTTTTTCATCAGGAATGTTTGAAAGTTATCTATTTCCTAAATGTTCATCTTTTCCCCTGAAAAAGGTATGGTCAATTTTACTGGCTGGTTGATTCTTGGTTGTAGTCCAATTTCTGTTGCCTTCCATAATTTCATATTCCAGGCCGTTTCATCCTTTAATATTGATGCTGCCAGGTCCTGCGTAATCCTGATTTTGGCACCTTGATATTAAATTTGTTTCTTTCTGTCTGCCTGCAGTGTTATCTCCTTGATATGATAATTCTAGAAGTTGGCTGCAATTTTCCTTGTAATTTTCATGTTGGGAATCC
Source organism: Macrotis lagotis (assembly GCF_037893015.1). Classification (NCBI taxonomy): domain Eukaryota; kingdom Metazoa; phylum Chordata; class Mammalia; order Peramelemorphia; family Peramelidae; genus Macrotis; species Macrotis lagotis. Next base: position 149,057,080 of record NC_133666.1, read on the forward strand.
TTTCTGGAAGTGAGCAGTGAATTTTTTCATCACAATTTAGCCTTCTGATTCTAGAATTTTAGGGAATTTTCCTTGATGATTTCTTTTTTCTTCTTTTTTTCTTTCTATTCTTTTTTTAGTTGGTTTTTTTTTAGTTTTTTGCAAGGGAATGGGGTTAAGTGGCTTACCCAAGGCCACACAGCTAGATAATGATTAAGTGTCTGAAGCAGGATTTGAAGTCAGGCACTCCTGACTCCAGGGCCAGTGCTCTATCCACTGTGCCTCCTAGCTGCCCCTCTTCTATTCTTTAATAAGGCAATATGATTATGTGACTTGCCCAAGTTCACATAGCTACTATCAAGTGCCTGAGGCTAGATTTGAATGCAGTTCCTCCTTACTACAGGACTGATGATCTCTTCACCATGCCACTTAGTTGCCCCTGATGATTTCTTGAATGATATTGTCCAGGCTTTTTTTTGATCATGGCATTCAGATAGTGCAAGAGTTATTAAATTGTCTCTCTGGATCTATTGTCCAGGTCTGATGTTTTTCAAATGAGATAATTTATAGTTTTTTTTTTCATTTTTTTCAGTTTTAACTAATTCTTGATATATCATGGAGTCATTAGCCTTCATTAGTCACAATCCGTTTTTCAAGGAATTCTTTTCTTCAGTTAACTTTTGCATCTCTATTTAGGTTTGATTCATTTTATTTTCTATTGCTGAGTCATAAGTTGTATTTTTATAGGCTTGTTATCTTCTGTCAATTTTTGTTCTTACTTTTGCCAGATGTTAAATTTCACTTACATTTCTTTGCCCAAATTTACAATTTGATTTTGACTGTTTGAACTCTTTCAAGATGATTTTTTGAGCTTGTGACCAATTTTTATTCTCCTTTGCAAAATCACATGTGGTGTTTTTCTGCCATCCAATTTTTTCTTTATTTGTTTCCTTGCTCCCATGGTTTGTTCCTTAATGATATTTTGTTTTATTTTTCCTACTACCTGTTATGAAAAGTTTTTGACATTCAACCATATGCATATTTATTAGTTACACAATTTTCTTCCATTCTCCTATACCACCCCCCTTCCCTAAATGGCAAACTGTCTAGTGAACATTTAACATAATTACATATTAGTCATTTTCTGTATGAGTAATTAGGACTAAGGATAAAGAAAGAAAACTATGGGATAGGAAGGAAAAACATAGAAGGAACATTTAAAAAGTGAGCATAGTGTTCATTCAGATTCTGTAGTTATTTTTTTTTTTTTGTTTTATTTTTATTTTTCCTTCATCTAGATGTGGATGGTATTGTCTATAATAGGTCACCCAGGGTTGTCCTAGCCCTCTGAACTGCTGAGAGTAGCTGCATCCATCAAAGTTCATCAACTCAAAATGTTGTTGTTAATGTGAATAATGTTCTCTTGCTTCTTCTCTCTTCACTCAGCATCACTTCCTGTACTTCTTTTCATTCTTCAGAGTCTGACCATTTACTGCTATTTTTTTGTTTGTTTGTTGTTTTTTTTTTGTTTCTTTTTTAGTTTTTGCAAAGCAATGGGGTTAAGTGGCTTGCCCCAAGGCCACACAGCTAGGTAACTATTAAGTGTCTGAGGCTGGATTTGAACTCAGGTACTCCTGACTCCAGGGCTGGTGCTCTATCCACTGTGCCACCTAGCTGACCCCATTTATTGTTTCTTAAAGAACAACAGTACTCCATAAACATTTGTATACTATAACTTGTTCTGTCATTCCTCAATTGATGGACATCCCCTCAATTTGAATTTTTTGCTATTACACAAAGAACTGCTAGGAATATTTTTCAGCATGTGGGACTTTTCTCTTTTTTATAATTTCTTCTGGATTATAGGCCTAGTATTGCTATGATCAGTTTTATTATTCATTGGGCATAATTCCATATTGCTCCCCAGGATGGTTGGATTAGTTCACAACTCCATAAATAGAATATTAATTACCTGATCCTCCTACAACCTCTCCAACATCCATCTTTTTCCTTTTCTGTCATCTTAGCCAACCTGAGAGGTGTGAGGTGGTACTTCATAGTTATTTTAATTTGTGTTTCTCTAATCAGTAATGATTTGGAACATTTTTTCATATGATATATATATGCATATATATATATATATATATATATATATATATATATATACTTAATTTCTTCTTTTGAAAACTGTGTGTTCATATTGACCATTTATCAATTGGGGAATGACTTGGAACCTTATAAATTTCTTTCAATTCTCCATGTATTTTAGAAATGAAACCTTTATCATAACCTCAGTCATATAAAATGTTTCTCCGCTTTCTGTTTTCCTTCTAATTTTGACAACATTGTTATAATTAGTGCAAAATCTTTTTTAATTTAATGCAGTAAAAAAATCAATTTATAATGTTTTATTTCTTGTTTGGTCATACATTTCCCCACTTTCCATAGAACTGACATAAAGAGTATTTCTTGATCTGTTAATTTGTCTATTAACAGTCTTTATATCTAAATTCTTTGCCAAGTTTTACTTTATTTTGTATAGGGTGTGATATATAAATATTTTTTACCATACTATATTCCAGTTTTCTTTTTTAAATTTATTTTTATTAAATATATTATTCGAGTTTTACAATTTTCCCCCCAATCTTGCTTCCCTTCCCCCCATCCCACCCCCATGGCAAGCACTCTGTCAGTCTTTACTTTGTTTCCATGTTGTACCTTGATCCAAATTGGGTGTGATGAGAGAGAAATCATATCCTTAAAGAAGAGAAGAGAGTCTTAGAGGTAACAAGATCAGACAATAAGATATCTGTTTTTTTTTTCCAAATTAAAGGGAATAGTCCTTGCACTTTGTTCAAATTCCACAGCTCCTTATCTGGATACAAATGGCACTCTCCTTTGCAGACAGCCCAATATTGTTCCTCATTGTTGCACTGATGGAATGAGCAAATCCTTCAAGGTTGAACATCACTCCCATGGTGCTGTTAGGATGTATAGTGTTTTTCTGGTCCTGCTCATCTTGCTCAGCATCAGTTCATGCAAATCCCTCCAGGCTTCCCTGCAATACCATCCCTCTTGGTTTCTAATAGAAAAATAGTGTTCCATGACATACATATACCACAGTTTGCTAAGCCATTCCCCAATCGAAGAACATTTACTTGATTTCTAATTCTTTGCCACCACAAACAGGGCTGCTATAAATATTTTTGTACAAGTAATGTTTTTACCCTTTTTTCATCATCTCTTCAGGGTATACACCCAGTAGTGGTATTGCTGGGTCAAAGGGTATGCACATTTTTGTTGCCCTTTGGGCATAGTTCCAAATAGCTCTCCAGAAGGGTTGGATGAGTTCACAGCTCCACCAATAGTGTAGTAGTGTCCCAGTTTTCCCACAACCCTTCCAACAATGATTATTATCCTTCCTGGTCATATTGGCCAATTTGAGAAGTGTGAGGTGGTACCTCAGAGAAGCTTTAATTTACATTTCTCTAATAATTAATGATTTAGAGCATTTTTTCATATGGCTATTGATTGCTTTGATCTCCTCATCTGTAAATTGCCTTTGCATATCCTTTCTCAATTGGGGAATGGCTTTTTGTTTTAAAAATATGACTCAGTTCTCTGTATATTTTAGAAATGAGTCCTTTGTCAGAATCATTAGTTGTAAAGATTGTTTCCCAATTTACTACATTTCTTTTGATCTTGGTTATATTGGTTTTATCTATGCAAAAGCTTTTTTAATTTAATGTAATCAAAATCATCTAATTTGTTTTTGTTGATGTTCTCCAACTCTTCCTTAGTCATAAACTGCTCCCCTTTCCATAGATCTGACAGGTAGAGTAGTTCTTGATCTTCTAATTTGCTTATAGTATTGTTTTTTATGTCTATGTCCTGTAATCATTTATCTTGGTAAGGGTGTGAGGTGTTGGTCTAATCCAAGTTTCTTCCACACTAACTTCTAATCATCCCAGCAATTTTTATCAAAGAGGGAGTTTTTATCCCAATGGCTGGACTCTTTGGCTTTATTAAACAGCAGATTACTATAATCATCTCCTACTTTTGCACCTAGTTTATTCCACTGGTCCACCACTCTATTTCTTAGGCAATACCAAACAGTTTTGATGACTGATGCTTTATAATATAATTTTAGATCAGGTAGGGCTAAGGCACCTTCTTTTGCACTTTTTTTCATTAAGTTCCTGGAAATTCTTGACTTTTTATTTCTCCATATGAATTTACTTACAATTTTTTCTCACTCATTAAAGTAATTTTTTGAAATTTTGATTGGTAGGGCACTAAACAGATAGTTTAGTTTTGGTAGAATTGTCATTTTTATTATATTAGCTCTACCTATCTATGAGCAGTTGATATTTGCCCAGTTATTTAAATCTGATTTAATTTGAGTGAGAAGTGTTTTATAATTATTTTCAAAAAGATTCTGAGTCTGTCTTGGCAAACAGACTCCCAAATATTTTACACTGTCTGAGGTTACTTTGAATGTTCTTTCTGTTTCTCTCTCTTCCTGCTGTTTCTTGCTAGACATATATAGAAAAGTTGAGGATTTATGAGGGTTTATTTTATAGCCTGCAACTTTGCTAAAATTGCTAATTGTTTGCAGTAGTGTTTTAGATGATTTCTTGGTATTCTCTAGGTAGACCATCATGTCATCTGTGAAGAGTGAGAGTTTTGTCTCTTCCTTCCCAATTCTAATTCCTTCAATTTCTTTTTCTTCTCTGATTGCTGATGCTAATATTTCTAATACAATATTGAATAGTAGTGGTGATAAGGGGAACCCTTGTTTCACCCCTGATCTTATTGGGAATGCCTCTAGCCTCTACCCATTGAATATAATGCTTGTTGATGGTTTCAGATAGATACTGCTAATTATTTTAAGGAACAGTCCATTTATTCCTACACTCTCTAGTGTTTTTAATAGGAATGGATGCTGTATTTTCTCAAAAGTTTTTCAGTATCTATTGATATGATCATATGATTTCTGATAGGTTTGTTATTGATATAATTGAGTATACTAAGAGTTTTCCCAAAATTGAACCAACCCTGCATTCCTGGAATAAATCCTACTTGATCATGATGTATTATCCTAGTGATGACTTGTAAACGTTTTGCTAAGATTTTATTTAGGACTTTTGCATCTATATTCATCAGGGAAATAGGTCTATAATTTTCTTTCTCTGTTTTAACTCTTCCTGGGTTAGGTAACAGTACCATATTGGTTTCATAGAAAGAGTTAGTCAGAGTTCCATCTTTCCCTATTTTTCCAAAGAGTTTATATAGGATTGGAACCAATTGTTCCTTAAAAGTTTGGTAGAATTCACTTGTGAATCCATCAGGCCCTGGAGATTTTTTTTTAGGGAGTTCACTAATGGCTTGTTGAATTTCTTTTTCTGAGATAGGGTTCTTTAGGTATTTAATCTCTTCTTCATTTAACATGGGCAACTTATATTTTTGTAAATATTCATCCATTTCACTTACATTATCAAATTTATTGGCATAGAGTTGGGCAAAATAATTTCAAATTATTACTTTAATTTCCTACTCATTGGTGGTGAGTTCACCTTTTTCATTTATGATACTAGCAATTTGGTTTGCTTCTTTCCTTTTTTTAATCAAATTGACCAGATGTTTATCAATTTTATTTTTTTTTCATAATACCAACTTTTGGTTTTATTTATTAATTCAAAAGATTTTTGCTTTCAATTTTATTAATTTCTCCTTTAATTTTTAGAATTCCTATTTTGGTATTTAATTGGGGATTTTTGATTTGTTCTTTCTCTAATTTTTTTAGTTGCATGTTTAGTTCATTGATTTCCTCTTTATCCAATTTATTCATATAAACATTTAGAGCTATAATATATCCCCTGATAGTCTCTTTGAATGAATCCCATAGGATTTTGTATGTTGTTTCATTATTATCATTAACTACGCTAAAATGGTTAATACTTTCTATAATTTGTTTTTTGGTCCACTCATTTTTTAAAATCAGGTTATTCAGTTTCCAATTTGTTGTGGTTCTATATCTCCTTGGCCCAGTATTGCATATGACTTTTATTGCATTGTGATCTGAGAAAGATATATTCACTATTTCTGCCTTTCTGAAGTTGATCATTAGGTTTTTATGTCCTAGTACATGGTCAATTTTTGTATAAGTTCCATGTACTGCAGAGAAAAAAGTATATTCCTTTCTATCCCCATTCAGTTTCCTCCATAAGTCTACCATATCAAATTTTCCTAACGATCTATTTACCTCTTTAACTTCTTTCTTGGTTATTTTATGATTCAATTTATCTAGATCTGAGAGTGGAAGGTTGAGGTCTCCCACTAATAGGGTTTTGCTGACTATGTCTTCCTGTAGTTCTTTCAGCTTCTCCTCTAAGAATTTGGGTGCTGTACCACTGGGCGCATATATATTCAATATTGAAATGGCTTTATTGTCTATGGTACCTTTTAGGAGGATAAAGTTTCCTTCCTTATCTCTTTTAACACTATTTTTGCTGCTGCTTTGTCTGAGATAAGGATTGCTACTGCTGCTTTTTTTACTTAAGCTGAAGCAAAATATATTTTGCTCCAACCTTTTACCTTTACTCTATATCTATCTCTTTGCTTCACATGAGTTTCTTGTAAGCAGCATATTGTAGGATTCTGGTTTGTAATCCACTCTGCTATTTGCTTACGTTTTAAGGGAATGTTCATCCCATTCACATCCAAGGTTATGATTACTAATTCTTTATTGCCCTCCATGCTATCTTCCCTCTGTTTGTATTTTTCCCCCTTCCCCCCATTTTATCCATATTCCCCAGTATTTTCTGTCTGAATACCACCCCCTTCAGTGTGTTTGCCCTCCTATATCACACCCTCCCCTTTCTTTCCCCTTTCCCTTTTTTCCCTTCCCTTCCTTTTGTTATTTCCCCCCCACACTCCCCTTCCCTTTCTCCATCTCCCTTCCCCTTTTCCCCTTTTAATACTTGAAAAGTTAGATGTTTTATAACTTAGATGAGTATGTGTAGGTTGACTTTAAGCTAAGTCTGATGAGAAGAAAATTCAAGTGTTTCTCCTCTGCTCCCTTCTTCCCCTCTACTACCATAAGTTTTTTGTACCTCTTAGTGTAATGAGATTTACCCCATTCAATCCCCTCGCTCTTCTAGTCTCTTTCCGGTCCCCCTTTTTAAGGAGGTAGTATTTTTTTTAGATCATTCTAAGTCATAGAAAATTCTGAGTGTCTGTCCCTTCTAGTTCAGTATATTCTATCGAATGGAGTCAAAATTCCTGAGAGTTATTAGGGTCTTTCTTCCAAGTGGGGTTAAAGCCAGTTACATCCCATTGGATAGCAGTCTCATGGATAGGTTATGAATGTCCACCATTTCTGGCTAGGTGTATTCTCTATGTTAGAGTTACAATTCTCAAGATTTATGAGAATCCCCCCCCCATGCTGGGATATAGCCAGTTTCAACTTACTGGATAAATTTTTTTTCCTTTTATGGCCCCCCTCCCTTTTTTTACCTTTTCATGTGTCTCTTGAACCTCCTGTTTGATGTCCAAATTTTCTGTTTAGCTCTGGTCTTTTCATCAGAAATTTTTGGAATTCTTCCAATTTATTAAATGTCCATCTTTTTTCCCTGGAAGAGAAGGCTCAACTTTGCAGGAAAGTAGATTCTTTGCTGCATTCCAAGCTCCCTTGCTCTTCAAAATATCTCATTCCAGGCCCTTTGATCCCATAATGTTGATGCAGCCAGGTCCTGAGTGATCCTTACTATGGCTCCTTGATATGTAAATTGTTTCTTTCTGGCTGCTTGCAGGATTTTCTCTTTTATCTGATAGTTCTGGAATTTGGCCAAAACATTCCTTTGTGTTTTCATTTTAGGATCTTTTTCTGGAGGGGATAGATGTACTCTTTCAATAACTACTTTGCCCTCCAGTGCCATGATATCAGGGCAGTTTTCCATCACTAGATCCTGTAATATTAAGTCCAGGCTTTTTTTGTCTTCAATGTTTTCAGGAAGTTCTAATAGCTCTCAGGTTGCTCCTACTCGATCTATTCTTGAGTTCAGTGGTTTAGTTGATGAGATATTTTACATTTGCTTCTATTTTTTCTACTTTTTGATTTTGTTTAACTGGCTCTTGCTGTCTCATGGAGTCATTAGTTTCTGTAGACTCCATTCTTGTTTTTGGGGAAGACTTTTCTTCATTAACCTTTTGCAGCTCCTTTTCCAATTGGTCAATTCTACTTTTGAAAGAGCTTTCCATTTGACCAATTGAGGTTTTGAGAGAATTAATTTCATTTTGTATTTGTCCATTTGAGGATCTGAGAGAATTATTCTCATTTTGTGTTTGTCCAATTGATGCTGTGAGAGATTTATTCTCATTTTGTAATTGTCCAATTGGAGATCTGAGAGATTTATTCTCATTTTTTATTGGTCCCATTGATGCTGTGAGAGATTTGTTCTCATTTTGTAATTGTCCAATTGATGATTTGAGAGATTTATTCTCCTTTTTTATTTGTCCAGTTGTACTTTCTAAGGTTTTGTTTTCTTCTTGCAAGGTATTAATTGTCTCTCCCAAATTTTTAAGCTCCTTCCTTATGTCTTCAAGGAAGTCTTTCTGTGCTAGAGACCAGATTGTATTCTCCTCAGAGGTTCCAGGTCTCTCTGAGTTAGGATCTTTCCCTTCCAGGAATTTTTCTATGGATCCACCTTTCTGCTGACCCTTCTTCATTTTGCTAAGACCTTGAGATGTAGGGGGGCTGGCTCACCGGGCCTTGGGATTGCTAAAGGCTTTAATCCCTGAGTGCAGTTTCTCTGGCTGGCCAGGAGGAGGTGTTGGTTGCTTTCTCTGGAATGTCTGTGACCTTGGCTGAGGCCTTCTCTCTTTGCTGGAAGGCAGGGGTTGGAACTATTGAATCTTTTTGCCTTCAATCAGTGGTGGGCTTTACCCTGGCCTGAGGTCATTCCTCAGCAGGGCTGGTTCTTCTGCTTACACACCTGGGCTTGAGGCAGAATTAGTTTGCATCTATTTGTTTGGGTGGAGGTCTGAATTGTAATGGGACCAGAGGAGCCCAGGATGGTGTTGCCAGCTCTCCTGCACCAGAACTTTGCCCCCAGCCCGGTTCCCAAGCTCCAGGGGCACAGCACCAACACCAGCACCTCTGCTCCCCCGTGGACCCAAACCCTTGTCATGCAGCCCCACTGCTGATCCAGCAGGTTTGGCTCTCGGACCTTCAGACTCCTGGTTCCAATTCAGCTGTTAATCTGGCTGATCCAGGGCTGATCCTCCCTCTGAGCCCAGACTCACCCACCGGAATTCATCCAATGCTGCTGCAGAAAACAAATCCTGAGGTAGATGTTTTTTTTCCTGGCTTTTCTTTCTGGGTTTTGTGGGTCGGATTTCTTTTAAGAGGTTTGTTTCATGTGATAGATGGGGAAGAGATCAGGAGACTTTAGAACTGTGCCTGTCTTCTCTCTGCCATCTTGGCCGGAAGTCTCCTATTTTCCAGTTTTCCAAACAATTTTTTTTGAATTTTGATTTATTATCCCAGAAGTTAATGTCTTTGGGTTGTCAAACAGTAGATAATGTTAGCCTTTTCCTATTGTTTCTTTTGTAGCTATCCTAATCCACTGCTTATTACTCTATTTCTTAATCAGTACAGGCAGTTTTGTTGACTGCCAATTTATGGAATAGTTTTAGAGCTGGTAGAAATTAGGCTGCCTTCCTTTACATTTTTTTCATCCTTGATACTGATGATTTTCATCTCCTTGATATTCCTGACCTTTTGTTGTTCAAGATGAACTTTGTTACTTTTTCCCTAGCATGTAAAATAGGTATTTGTTAGTTTGGTTGATAGGACACTAAATAATTTACTTTGGATAGAATTGCCATTTTTATTATATTAACTCGATCTAAGCATGAACAATCAACATTTTTCCAATTGGTAAGATCTGACTTTATTTGTTTGAAAACTGTCTTGTAATTGTATTCATACAGTTTCTGGATTTGTCTTGGGAGATAGATTCCCAAATATTTTATGTTGTCTTCAGTTACCTTAAGTGAAATTTCTCTTTCTTTCACATGCCCTTGGACTTTGTTGTTTAAAATATAGAAATTCTGATAATTTATGTGGGTTTCTTTTATATCCTATTATTTAGCTGAATTTGTTAATTGTTTCAAGTTGTTTTTTAGATGATTTTCTAGGGTTCTTTAAACTTATCATCATTTCATCTGTAAAGAGTGATAGTTTTGCCTCCTCTTTGCCAATTTTAATTCCTTCAATTTCTTTTTCTTCTCTTCAATCAAAGTTAATATTTCCAATGCTATGTTGAATAGTAATTGTGATGATGGGCATTCTTGTTTCACTCTGATCTTATTGGAAATGCAGTAGTTTATTCCCATTACATAAGTATTTAAAGATGATTTTAGATCTATACTGCTTATTATTTTAAGGAAAAATTAATTCCTCTACTCTCTGATGTTTTAATAGGAATGAATGTTGCATTTTGTCAAAGGCTTTTTGAGTATCCATTGAGATAATCATATAATTTCTGTTGATTTTGTTATGTAAAAGTTCAATTATGTTGAGTGTATTTCTAATATTGAACAAGCCCTGCCTACCTGGTATAAATTCTACCTGATCATGGTTTGTTACCCTGGTAGTAACTTACTTTAATCTCTTTGCTAAAATTTTATTTAAGATTTTTGCATCAATATTCATTAGGAAGATTGGTCTATAATTTTCTTTGTCTGTTTTGACTATTTCTGGTTTAATTGTTAGCACCATAGTTGTGCCATTAAAGAAATCTCCTTTTATAAAATAGTTTATGTAGAATGGAATTATTTACTCCTTAAATGTTTGGTAGAATTCACTCCTAAATCCATCTGGACCTGGAGACTTTTTCTTAAGGAGTTTATTGATGATTTCTTCTATTTCTTTCTTCTGAAATGGGGTTAATTAAATATTTTATTTCCTCATTTTTATCTGGGTAGGGTGTATTTTGTAAATATTCTTCCATCCACTAAAATTATCAAATTTAATGGCATATGGTTGGGTGAGATAGATATGAATTATCTCTTTAATTTCTTCCTCATTGATGATGAGTTTACCCTCTTATCAGTTCGTTCTTTTTTCTTTTTTCTTTTTTCTCTGTGTGGTAGGATATTTTAAACTCCATTGGGAATGTATGTTATTCCTTCTCTGTGCCAAATCTATTGAGTAGGATTTACTCAGTGTTCATACCTTTCCTTCTTTCCCTCTTGCACAATGATTCTTTGTGCCTGTTCACCTGGTATTATCTATCCACTAATGCCAAGCCTTTTCCTATTATAGTCCTTATTTTTATGTTTTTGTTATTTTAACTCTGTCTTGTATTCAAATCCCCTTTGTCAAAATATACTCCTTTTATCTGATTTGATAGAAGTACTATTAGCAAAAGCTGATTATTTGCTTAATTGATTAATAAAAGTATTTCCTCATACTAAGTACTCTTCCCTCTTCTTTCTCATTAGAAAGGTATTTCTCAAGAGTCATGAATCACATCAAATTATAATCACTTTATACCTCTCCCCTTTTTCAAGTACCCTCCAGGGATATATAATCCTCATGAGCCTAGTCATCATGGCAAAGTCAAATCATTTCATGAGTTATTCATACTCCCCTCAAGCATACTTCCTCCAAATGTAGTCCCCTAATTCTTTAATACTGAAGTGGAAAAGTCCTGTAAAATTCTGATTGTATTACCTTTGAATTTAAATTGCTTCTTTTTTTGGCTGCTTGTAGTATCACCCCCCCCCCATTTGATAATTCTGGAATTTGGTTATGATAGTCCTTGGAGGTTTTATTCTGGGGTCTCTTTCTAGAGGTATTCTGTGTATTCTTTTAAGGACTATTTTGTCTTCTTAATCTAGTATATTGGGACAGTTTTCCCTGATAATTTCCTAAAAGATATTTTTCAGAATCTTTTTTTTTAATCTAGGCTTTCTGGTAGACCAATAATTCATAAATATCTCTTCTCATTTGTTTTTCCTAAAAGGTATCTTACATTTTCTTCAACTTTTTCCAACCTTTTAATTTTATTTGCTGGAATCTTGGTGTCTTGTAGATTTATTAGTTTCTATTTGCCCAATTCTAATTTTTGGTTTTCTTTTTGTTTTGTGTTGTTTCTTTTTTTTCCATTTTTTGCAAGGCAATGGGGTTAAGTTGCTTGCCCAAGGTCACATAGCTAGGTCATTATTACATGTCTGAGGCCAGATGAACTCAGGTCTTCCTAATTCCAGGGCCAGTGCGCCAACTAGCTGCCCCCAATTCTAATTTTTGAATTTTATTTTCTTCAGTTTTTGTTTTTCCTTTTCCAGATAGTTAATTTCACTTTTTGCTGAGTTGCATTCCCTGTCCAGTTAGTTGATTTGTGTTTTAGATGAGCTGCATTCCTTTTCTAGTTACTCAATTTTATTCTTTAAAGAGTTGCATTCTTTTTTTACAGTTGGTTACTTTTACTTTTTTTTTAAATTATTTTTTATTAAAGATATTATCTGAGTTTTACAATTTTCCCCCCAGTCTTACTTCCCTCCCCCCACCCCTCCACAGAAAGCAATCTGTCAGTCTTTACTTTGTTTCCATGTTGTACCTTGATCCAAATTGGGTGTGATGAGAGAGAAATCATATCCTTAGAGAAAAGACAAGAAGTCTAAGAGGTAACAAGAACAGATAATAGGATATCTATCTTTTTCTAAATTCACAGGAATGGGAATAGTCCTTGAACTTTGTTCAAACTCCATAGCTCCTTATCTGGATACAGATGGCACTCTCCTTTGCAGACAGCCCAAAATTGCTCCTGATTGTTGCACTGATGAGATGAATGAGTCCTTCAAGGTTGATCATCACTCCCATGTTGCTGTTAGGGTATACAGTGTTTTTCTGGTTCTTCTCATCCATCTCACTCAGCATGAGTTCATGCAAATCCCTCCAGGCTTCCCTGAAATCCTGTGGTTACTTTTACTTTAAAAGGAGGTTATTTCTTTTGTCAGTTTTTCATAAGTTTCCTGCTTGGCTCTCATTTTTTTTTTTCATTTTTTCTTCTTCTTTTCTTAGCTTTTTAAATTCATTTTAAAACTTTTCTATGAGGTTTTGAATTTGAAAACAATTCATAGACTCCATTGAGACTTCCTATATAGTGAATTTGTCATTGCATTCTTCTTCTGAGATGCCATTTTTATATGCATAGTAACTTTCTTTGATATTGCTCTTTTAGTTTTGGCTCATTTTGATTGTTAAACTCTGCTCCTGAGCTATAGGGAGTATTGCCCTGAACTTTTTGTGCAGGGTCTGAGGTTTTATCATTGCTAGTCAAGGTGTTGCCTATGCAGCCCAGGCATTACTTAGAGGTTTATTTCCTCTTTTCTGTCTAGACACTATTTATGTACCTTTTTATTCCCAACACAGTCCTGTCTTTTGTCCCATGGTTCCCATGGTTCACACTTTGTTTGAGATTGGGACTCTCCCTGCTGACTTGCTATCTACCTATTGGGACTTGTGCTGCTGTCTAGGCTCTGGAACCTAGGTTTCACTGTTCACTGTGGCTTTCCCACTCTCTCACCTGACTAAACTTTACTTCCCCTTTTCCCTTGAAGAGACAAATAGTTTTTTCTTATTAATTTTTCATTTTTCATTTTTATTTTTATTTAAGGCAATGCAGTGAATTGCCCAAGGTCACACAGCTAGGTAATTATTAAGTGTCTGAGGCCAGATTTGAACTCAGGTCTTCCTGACTCCAGGGCTAATAATTTATCCACTGTACCACCGTGCCACCTAGCTGCCCTAGAAGAAACAAATCTTCACTGAAAATCCTCCATGATGTCTTCACTTGAAAACTTGTTTTTTCGTGGGATCTGTAGCTTTAATGTCTGTGTAGAGCCTTCATTCAATGTTGCATAGAGAATAGTCCTGGGAGAATGATAGTTCCACAATGCCATAGAAAGTTCCTGGATTCTTTCTACTATTTTGGCTCCATCCTCATTTCATCACTTTTTTTTACTAAACTAGATAAAATTGCATAATATCTGTGGCAAATCTGAGGAAATTACCCAACAGCAAGCAAAAATTAATTGTCGTTGAATTCAGTTCATAATAAAATATTACTTTTTTCTTCTCAGATGGTATCATTTCTTAATTTTCTATGCATGGATGAGCAGATAAAGGTAAGCTTGTTAAGCTCTTTAGACAATAAAAAGAGGAGTTGATATTGATACTGATGCCAATAGAGAACTACTGAAATTTATTGATTTGGGGGACCTGTTCAATTCTAACTTTAGGAAAATTTGATGAGAGTATAGAGGAGGAATTCTGGAAGGGAGAGACTCAAGATAGGTCGATTAGGTAGGTAGTAGGCCATTTCTTCATGATATGACAATGGGGGTGGGGAGGTAAAAATTTGTGGAAATTGAGAAGGGAGTTTTTGTTTTCCCAAAGATATACAAAGCTGTTGTGATGTGAACCTGGTGGAGGTTAGGTCATTACTAATGCAATGGAACAGAAAGGGGGTCAAGTTTGAGAACTTACATGGCAGTAGGAAGGGGAACAATAAGTGAATGTTTGAGAATAATAGACAAAGGTGAGATATAATTGAGCTGCAGAAAAGTCCTACAATTGGCTATTTTTGAGAAAATGGGATGCAACACATCTGCCGGGTTTTTATTTACAACGCCGGCTTCTTTATGCTAGTCCGTCCTCTTACTCACCAGTCCAACGCGTGATGAGTCTTCGGGGTACCTCCGGCCCCCACTCTTTGATGGGGGAAGAACCAGACAGAGCGCCTGAGGTGGATAATGAGTCTTTATTCTTCCGTGATCACATCCCGCCCCCGCCCAACCTCTCAGCAGACACTTTTATCCCCTCTGTCCTCCCTCCCATGAACTCTTACTCAATGAGGGGCCGAGTTCTGTAACATTCCCTTATAAGGTGATTATGTTTCCCCCGCTAAGCGACCGCCAAGCCTCTTCCCCCCGCCCCCAACATCTCCCCCTTTCTGTTTTACAAGGTTATCACTTGGTGTGACCTTAAGCCGTGCTGAGGTTAGCCTTAAGCGGTGTCATTTCTACTGGCCTCTGATAGCCGGGGGCGAGGAACCCTGTCTTAGGTCATCTCCTTCAACCCAGGACCTTGCCCGTCCTAGGTGCCCGACACCCTCAGGGCCTGTCTTAGGTGGCTGGGTTAGGAGAGGTTGCCCGTCTTGGGGTTTACCTCGTCTTACCCCTAGGTGTCACATGTCATGCATGGCGGCTAGCCAGACTTGGGGATCCTCCCCCGTCTCCATGGCCATGAAGGCTTTCTGAGTAAGAAGCATATATAGCCCCTCTGTCGCCTAGCTAGGCGGCAGAAACAGACAACAAGTAGGGTGATTCCCAGAATCAGCGTCCTTGTTCACCCTCAAGGGGGTATCCTCCCGCCATCTGGCAATCCCTCCATGGTATGGGATCCTCGATGTCTTCCCCTGTGGCCACACATGAGGGGCCCCACCGAGGAATCGTGAAGTCCCGTTGAGTTTGATTCACCAGGGGTCGCCAACCCAGAAGGCCTCGGAGCTGGGTCCCCTTTTTTGTCCCTGCTGGGCTGACAGTCGTCTGCGGGAAAAAGGCCGACGCAGGGGTCAGTCGGGGCAGTGCTATAGTTAAAATCGTTCTGCCCTGTGGAGTTGAAGTTCCAGGACCGATTTTCTTCCCCGATGTCGAAACATAGGGAGTTGTTCAGGTCCCAGCAGAAGGAGTTCTGGACCGGTGCTTCAGCGGGGTCCATATATGCAGAAGGGAGCCCCATCGATGTATTGGTCACTAGCAGGCGAGGGTAGATCGGGGAGTTCCGTGCTACCGGAAGGGGAGAGGGAATAACTCGGAGTATTCCCCATGTCGGATTTCCTTCAGATGGAGCACCTCCAAGGATCCCTACGATGATCAGAAGGCCTGAAAAAGGAAGAAATTCCTCTCACCCCGTAGGGTTGGGCATTAATCAAGGTCTCTTATCTTGTAAACAGGGAGCCATCTTTCTGGCTCTTCTATCTTATCCTCGGGATGAAATGACAGGTGGCCCTGTCTTCTGTTCTTTACCGTTACAGGGCCATGCCAACCTCCCTCTTCATCTCTCCACATGACTTTAGAGCCTGGTAGGGCCTTGGTGGGAGAGGGCAGGAGCGTTGGTTCTTTCTTAGCATGTCCTTTTGGGGAGAAAAATCTCTGGGCGGCTGTAGTGCCGTCATCCCTGACTTGTAGGAAATTCATGGTAAATAGTACCTGAGACAGGTCTGAATGGGTCAGTGACCTGCCAACTCCCCCTTTCTGTTTAAAGAGCGTAGTTTTGAGTGTGCGATTTGCTCTTTCTACCAAAGCTTGGCCAGTGGGATTGTAAGGGATCCCGGTGGAATGGGAAATGGAAAATTCTTTGCAAAAGGAAGCAAAGGCTCTCGAGGTGTAGGCGGGCCCATTATCGGTTTTGATAGCCGAGGGGACCCCTAAGACAGCCATCTGGGCATATAGATGTGAGAGAACGTGTTTAACCGCTTCTCCTGGCTGTAGAGAGGCGAAGGTGAAGGAGGAGAAGGTGTCCACCGAGACATGGATGTACTTACGACCCAGGTGAGTAATGTCCATCTGCCAAAGAGCATTGGGGCCGTCCCCACGTGGGTTAGACCCCTCCGCGGGGAGGGCTTGTCTAAAGGGAGCACAAGAAGTGCAGGAGCGCACAATTTGGCGAGCCTCCTTCCGGGGAATGCTGTATAGGCGCCGGAGCGACCTGGATGACAAGTGATACTTACCATGTGCCAGCTGGGCAGGTGTGGACAGGTTTAACAAGAGAGCCCTATCTGCCTCCGCATTGCCCTGGAATATGGGGCCGGTGGAAGAAACGTGAGAGCGCACGTGAAGAACAAACAGGGGGTGGTTTCTATCACGGAGGGAGGATAAATTGATCGCAGGGAGGGAAAAGGCAAATTTTTCTTTGTCCTCCGGGTGGAGGGGAATGCTATAGAAGCAGTCTTTAACATCAATCACTATAATAGTCCACCCTTGCGGGACTGCAGTGGGCATAGGGAGACCAGGTTGGAGGGTCCCCATGGGTACCATGTTGGCATTTACTGCCCGAAGATCAATCAACATTCTCCAACTCCCCCCTTTCTTTTTTATGACAAAGACGGGGGAGTTATACGGGCTAAGGGACGGTTCCACTTTGTTCTCGTGCAGGAGGGTCATTACTATGTCTGTGAGGGCGATGAGCTTTTCTTTTGTCAGGGGCCACTGCTCAACCCAAATAGGTTTCTTATTAATCCATGTTATTCTGGGGGAAAAGCTCATCTCTAGAGTGGCCCCAATTAATTTCCCCGGAGGCTATCTGGGGTGGCAAGTGTCAGGTTAAGCTGGCTCAAGATATCTCTACCCCATAATGCATAAGGGAGGTCGGGTAGGCACAGTGGGGTGAAGAGTCCAGATTCTTCCAAAGCTGACCACCGTAAGGCGTGTGCTGCTTTCATGGCAGATCTATTGCCCCCCACCCCCGTCACTGCTTGAGGGCTCTGTAGGAGTGGCCACTCGCGCCTCCACTGTCCCCTATTTATGACAGAGCAATCGGCTCCAGTGTCAATTATCCCTTCGAGCTTCTGATTTTCCACCGTGACGGTTAACAGTGGTCGCCCAGAGCTGACCGGGTGGACCCAGTTCACATGAGCGGGAGGGGTCCGCAAGGGCAGCGCCTTTCCCACCTCTTGGCCCTGTTTTACCAAGGTGGGAAAGGGGTGGGGGTTTGTGACCCTTACGGATGTGGGACTTCCGGGACCAAAAATGACCTGGGTATGGGTGACTAAGTCCACACATCTCTCAGCCCCTGTGATGAGCGCTGGGAAAATATTTAGCTCGATGGGAATCATCGAGGTTTCCCAAGGCCCGATCTCTCTCTGCTGTGTCCCTTCTCTATAGTCAACCCTCACGGGGATAGTCACAGTGATGGGGCCGCTGTCTTCGAGCACGGGGGGGGGGGGGGGGGGGGGGGCTGCGGCCGGGCCCCTCCCTTTCCCTTTTCCCGACTTCCCTTTGGATCGGCAGAACCTGGCTATGTGACCTGGCTTTCTACAGGAATAACAGGTCGGAACTGAAGTGGAGGGGGGCCGCTGCCTGCACTGTGCTTTGAGGTGCCCTGGCTTTCCGCACCCAAAACAGGTGGGTCTCACCTGCATACCGCGAAGGGCGGTCAGGAGGCTATCCTCCCGGTTCTCCATGGCAGTCACTAAGGCTTGAATTGAATCCTCGCTGGGCGTGTCCAGCAATTTGTCAACAATTTCTTCTAATGAAGCGTCGGGGGGAAGGCTGCTAATGGCTGCGATCCCTTTGGGGTGAAGTCCCTCTTTAATCAATTGTCTCATAAGTAGATCAGATCCCGGGGTGTCTCCCATTATACGAGTCACTGTCTCTTTAACCTCGTTCACAAATGAGAGGGGTGTCTGATCTGCTCTCTGCTTCAGCCCAACCAACTTCTGTGTGGCTCTCCCCCCTTTCATGGCTCCAATCTTATCCCAAGCTGCAACATGTGTTTCTTTAACAGTCTCTAGCTCAAACTGGCCATACCGGGCCTGAACAGCAGGGTCAGTATAGGCTCCAGTTCCACACAGGAGGTCAATGGCTAAATCCAGGGGAGTATAACCCCGGGATTTTGCCAGCTTAGAGGCCTCTCTGCGGGCCTGAGCCTTAAAAGCTAAATATGAGGAGGCATCCAGGCACGCGGCTGCAATTTCGTCAAAGTCAGCAGGGGTCCAAGGGTGCGTAGCAAAGAGGTTTTGCATCAGTCTTTTTACATAAGGGGAGCTTGGGCCGTATTTAGTCACGGCCTCCTTAAGTTCCTTAAGCATCTTAAAAGGGACAGGGCGGTAGTCTCGGGCTCCGGTAAGGGGGTCCGTAAATACCGGGTAGAGGCCCCAGTCATCCCAGTCCACCTCCTCCCCTTTCTCTATTGCTATGGAGGCACTGGTGGCAAGTAGGCCGGATGGGCGGAGCCCTTGAGGGGATCTCTGAAGGGCGGACAAGGAACACGGGGGATTTTTTGCCTCTGTTTCCTGGCTGGGCCGCCAAGTCTGGGGCGCGGCAGCTGTCCAATCAGCGCGGACTTCTCCCTCCTCGTCAGCAGCCTCCCGGTCCCACCTACTCACGCTCCTCTTCCTGCCACCCCTGAGGACTGTTTGCACCCCTCCCTTCCCGCGCTCAGAAACTTCCGGCCCTGAATCTCTAAGTGTGCCACATTCATCGCCCTCCCCTTTTTCTTTCTGTCTCGGTAAGGAGACATTTTCTTCTCCCTGGGGGCCCCTTGTTCCCCCATTGTTTCTTCTAAGTTCCTCCCATGGATACAGGGGAGGGGGTGGCCTTCCCTCTTCCTCTGAGCTCTCTGAATCCGATCCCGCCAACGAGCTACCCACCTGAGTGCTGATTGGTCGTGCCAAAGTCACCTTCTGGGGATGCAGGGCTGCATCCACTATCTTATACACTGTAAAATCCTCAGGGGTCAGTTTTCCCGGGCAGGTGTCATCATAGGAGGCCATCTGCTGCCCTACCACCTTCCATTTACCTGGTTGGATCCCACTATGTTGCACCCAAGGGCAGATGTTCCAGATATTCTCAACAAAAGCACGGCACGTCTTGATAGGTAATTTACAGCCATGCTTAGCGCAGAGTTTATAAAGCTGCACTGCAACGACCCCTTTCTCCTCCGGCTGAAAGGCGGGAATACTATTCCGGCCCCCCATGCTGTCTACTAGCCGAGGCTGCAATCCTAACAGGTGGCAGAACTGGAAAGTTCCCGTTCGGCAAAAGAGAAGGAGGCAGCAGGGCACAATCAGAGAGGCCAGCACGGCAAGGAGCGTGATTAGAGCAGAAGGAGAAAGGGAAGAGAAAGGAAGCATAGTCAACACAATAGGGATATGTCCTTCAGGCAATATCTGAGAGTAAACGCCCTCTCCTTCTTCCCGGTCGGAAACGACCGAGGCTGTCTGTAGAATCCGACCAGCGGATTCAGACGTTCCCTAGCAAAATCAGGTCCCTGTTCCGGGTGCCACTTGCCGGGTTTTTATTTACAACGCCAGCTTCTTTATGCTAGTCCGTCCTCTTACTCACCAGTCCAACGTGTGATGAGTCTTCGGGGTACCTCCGGCCCCCACTCTTTGATGGGGGAAGAACCAGACAGAGCGCCTGAGGTGGATAATGAGTCTTTATTCTTCCGTGATCACATCCCGCCCCCGCCCAACCTCTCAGCAGACACTTTTATCCCCCCTGTCCTCCCTCCCATGAACTCTTACTCAATGAGGGGCCGAGTTCTGTAACATTCCCTTATAAGGTGATTATGTTTCCCCCGCTAAGCGACCGCCAAGCCTCTTCCCCCCGCCCCCAACACACATCTTCCTTTGATGGGGCAATTACAAACTTATTGAAATCAGGCTATAATCCTTCATCCAATTTTTTGAGAGTATTTGAGACTATTAATATATACTGTATCTTTCTTATTATAAAAAAAGAAAAAATCCTAAGGCTATATACATATATATATATATATATATATATATATATATATATATATATATATATATATATAACTTTAAGGTATCATAGAAGCCACCTAGTGTAACTTCCTCATTTCTAAATGAGGAAAGTGACTGGGAAAATTGTCTGCAGTCACACATTTAGTAATTCTGGATTTGAATTTAGATCTTTCAGACCCCATATCTAGCATTGTATCCTTTAGGCCTTATAGTTTTAATAATTATTTCTACTGATACAGGTTGCAAAACTTTATTCTTCCTTTAAAGATCATCTCTATAAGTTGCTGTCACCATGTGGCATTATGTTTTCTGGTGTCAAGTCTCTCTCTCTCTCTCTCTCTCTCTCCCTTTCTTCATTCATACATAACATACATACATACATATATACATATATATATATATATATATGTATATATATATATATGTGTGTGTGTGTGTGTGTGTGTGTGTGTGTATACTGTACATCCATAGGTAGCAGATATAAAGGTTGTTATTAATATTGTCCTCAATAATATGCTGAATACAATTCCAACTGACTCATGGGAGCCTATTGTTACCAGCTCACCACTGTGGTCAATCCTAGAAACAAGGAGAGCTTGGTAAGACAGTCCCAAGTTTATGCTGTCCTGCAAAAGCAATTAAAATGAGATGAGACAAAACAAAACTCTAAGAACCTGCATTGAAAGACAAGTTGATTTCTTTGCTACAGTAGATATCAGCATTTCCTATTAATGCTTCCTTTATTTTCTCCTCTTTCCCTCTTCCTCCCCTATAACCTCACTAATCAGGGTGACATAGCCACACTAGGACTCAACAAAACTTTTCTTTGCCTCATTTTATGTCATCCTCTGTTTTCATGGCAACAGAGGCAGAAAGGTCTATGACAGACAACACTGGAGTGAAGTCCTCTTGCTTGCAAATTTTGGCCACTGACTGACTAGTCCTTGTCTGAGAAATGAAATGCAGACTTAAGGATCTTGAAATGTGTAATATTTTGTTTAAGTTTTAAGAAAGTTAGAAAGTTGAAAAATGCAGTAAAGAATAGCCATACAATATCTTCTCAGCATACTTTTCAAACTTGCTTTGGAGAAACTTTGAAAAACATGAGCTAGTAAACTTGATACAATGAAAATTCAAAGACTATGACAAATGGTGACAACGACTAGGAGGAAAGTCTGACAAAATCCTGTGGTCCTCGTTGAAATTATCAGCATGTGATTTCTCCCTCATTACCAAAAGATTATCATTTATTTGTGTTTCCCTAATTGCCATACATGTTTAGCAGATGGAGCTGAAGAGTCTGCAGTATTTTGCATTAATGGCAACATAACGAATATATTTTAAAGAAATTCCTGGGAGTAGTAATGAACATGAACTGTTTTGAGGCTATAATAAGCTTTTTAGATTTGGTGGGCATATAATAGCAGCTCAATTTTCATTTAAGCAACTGTTTAATGGAATCTTTTAGGTGGTTAGAAGTTATGACCTCTGCAGTGTACCTGCCCTCAAGGAAAATGGAAAGACTTCTATAAGAAACATCAGGCAAACCTCTTGTAATTGATCAATTCTCATTCAGTGTCTGTTTTTCCCCCTATGGATGTTTATAGTTTAAATGCTAAAATGATTGAAAAACTCAATAAATACAGTAGGATTTTAAAACTAGGAAATATGAATACATTTAAAAATATGGAAGAGGCATCATGATACATCTGCAATCTGATATAGACATTGAAAAATATATGGAATTTGGATAATCATTGGAAAAGTAGCACCAGTGAAATAATGGTAGGAGTAACAGCACGAGAGTGGTACAGGAAATTATTTTATAAGAATCTTTCTAAGGAGACAGACTCCACCTCATGGTTTCCTTGGCTTCCTTCATTTCTCAACTGTCATTCTATCTTCTCCAAGCTACAAGAAGCCTTCCCCAGTTCCTCCTTAATCTCAGTGACTTCCTTATGAGACCATTCTCAATTTATCCTGTACATATTTATACATAGTGTTTTATGTTGCTTTATTCAGAAGGTGGTGCATTCCTTCAGAATAGGGACAATATTTGCCTTTGTTTTTGTCCTTAGCACATGGCATATAAAGGTTAGTTAACTGAGTAACTGAGCTTATGATTCATATTAAGTATCAGAGTGCATAAAAATTATAATGGGATCAGATTTTAGAGGGTCTTGAATGCAAAATGAAAAGTTTGAACATATTTCTAAAGAGAGAAGAGAAAATGATCATTAAACATGGATGTGGCATAATCAATATGGGTGGGTGATTAATCTGGAAATGTATGGAAGAGACATGTACTCTGGTAGAAGTCAAGAGACCATTTAGAGAACTACTGCAGTAATTTTAGCCATGAAAAGAGCCTAACATAGGACTGTAGCAATGGAAATGGAAGGATAATTCCAATTGACTTTATGAAAGGCAGACAGACAGAATTTAGTGAATTGATGGACTATCAGAAATCAAGGAAATTAAGTATTCAAGACTACTCATAAGTTTAGTGACTTGCTCAGGTTTACAAAGCTAGTAAGTATCTGAGGAAAGTTTTAGACTCAGGTCTTCCTGACTTCAGACTGGGTGTACTCTCTTTTGTTAGCTACCTCTCTGGTAGGCAAAGGTCTTATGTATAGAGAGACAGCTTTCAAAATGAGCATAACTGATTTTTATGTAGCATAATCCAGTGTTTTACATTTATTATTTCATTCAATCCTTCAGTAAATCTAAGAGGCAGGCATCCAAGAAAAGTGAAGTTCAGACAGTGTGAAAGATGCAATCCTACCTGGCCTCTCTTGATTCCAATATGGAATTGTGCTTTAACATACCAAATTGCCACTTTACAAATTTATTATAAGAATTCACTTAGTTAGGGGGATATATATGATTTAAAAATTAAAAAACTTGTATAAACCAAATTGTATGACCTAAAGATGCTAATAGAATCAGAGCTATAGCTGGAAGGCATTTTAGTGCTCATTTTGTAGCTGAAAAATCTGATGCACAGAGAGATTAAATCACTTGGTATTATGTGATGGCAGGAGGATTTGAACATTGAACCTCTAACTCCAGAAACAATATTCTTTCTATTGTATTTTTTGTCTCATTGTCTTTTTTCCATCTCTTTGTGTGTCTATTGTTGTCTCTGTCACTGTCTTGTTCTCTGTCTTATCTTTTTCTCCTTCATTCACTCTCTCCTTTTCTTCCTACCTTTGTAGTATGCAACAAAATAATGAAGACAAAGTATTCCATCAACCTGCCCCTCTCCCTTCTATTAGAGTTTTACATTTAGGTAATATTTTCTCATAGGGTATAACAGTTATTATTAACATTATCAAAATTTTCTAGATTGTGTCTGCTATTGAACAAATTCCAAAGATGTTATTCATTTGCAATTAGTTTCTTTGGAGCCCAAGACAAATAAGCAGTTAACCAACTTTTTACCAGTATATGGAAATTTTCTCTTCTTCCATTCATCTCTCTCTCTCTCTCTCTCTCTCTCTCTCTCTCTCTCTCTCTCTCTCTCTCTCTCTCTGTCTCTCTCCCTCTCTTCCTCCCTCCCCCAATTAAATCAGATTTTCATGGCTGTTGCAGCCTGTGGGAGTATTTATCTTCTCATTTCATTAATCACTTGTGAGCTGCAGAGAAGAGCTCTATTAATACCTGTTCAAGAAGCACTTTAATGTATATCTCGCTGCAACAGCAGAGTCAGATGTGGAACAAGGTGCTATGAGTTATCTCCTGATGTAAAGTCTTCAAATTCAATTAAAGTCTCAATCTGCAAATACAAATCCAATTTCCAAACCCAAGAGAGAAGAGTGACTGACTGTTTAACTCTTATACACAGGACTGGGCTTTTGCCAAATTATGAAGAAATTAAAGCAAGTTTTCTCTGGACCCACCTATTCTGTCCCTTTTCTCTTCACACTTTCAGGCATAGAAGCCATGCATAGTGATTTCATCTTCTTTTCTAGTCCTAGTTCTCAGACTCTTCATTCATAATAAATAATAATGAGTCTATTAGCTTGTAAGCTCTTTCAGATCAGTATGCAGTGAATGTAGATCCTTGAAGGCAGTATCAATTTGTTTTGCCTTTGCATTGCTAGTGCCTACCTCTTTGCCTGGCAGCATAGGATGACATCAATAAATATTAATTGTATAGAATAAAATATCTTGGAGTCAGAGTTTTCAAACTGGAAGGGACCTAAGAGAACATGTAGACAAATTTGCTCATTTTACAGCTGAAGAAAATGAGGCCCATGGAGGCTATTTTTCAGCATCAAGCAGGTAGAAAGGGATAAGGAAGGATTTGAAAGCAGGACTCAATAAATATTTGTTAAACATTTGAATAACAGCTTGAAATGATCTATATCTCATTTACTTTTTTGTATTTATACCACCATGATTTACCTAGTGCAAGACCTCATTTTCCTTTGAACCATTAAAATAATTTAGTAGCTGCCTTCTATGAGTTTGTTAATACTTAAAAATTAAAATGTTAATAGATACTTGTTGGCTTAGCAATTCATTTATTGCTGTAAAACTTCCTCCAAACTTATAGAATATCATGTTGGAACTTCTTTCCTCCTTTATACAATTACTAACCTTTGTTGAACCCACTGGATGATATAAGCATTGTAAGCAATAACCTATGTGATAGAAATTCAGATCTGTTTCAGAAACTTAAACTGCCTTTCTCAATATCACCACATCCACTGATTGATAGCTGATCTTAGAATTTTAGACCTTTATCTTTTCAACCTAATTTGTTTAAAATAATTTAATTTATTACATTATACAATCAGCTAGTCAACTCTTGAATATAGATATTTTTTTTTAGGTTTTTTGCAAGGCAAATGGGGTTAAGTGGCTTGCCCAAGGCCACACAGCTAGGTAATTATTAAGTGTCTGAGACTGGATTTGAACCCGGGTACTCCTGACTCCAAGGCCAGTGCTTTATCCTCTATGACATGAATATAGCTTTAATTCAATTGCAAACACTTTCTTTTTAATATAGAGACGTGATGATTATAGTTCCTTACTCAAAATTCCTTCCTGGTTCCCTGGTTGGTTTAAAATACACACACACACACACACACACACACACACACACACACACACACACACACATAAATATATATGTATATACTAATTAGCAAGGTTGATTCAATATTAGGAAAACTGTTAGTTTAATTAACTATATCAATAACAGACCTATCAGAAATCATATGATTCTGTCAGTAGATGCTAAAAAACCTTTGACAAAATACAACACCCATTTCTACTAAAAACACTAGAGAGCATAGGAATAAATGAATTGTTCCTCAGAATGATAAGTAGTATCTACCTGAAACCATCAAGAAGCATTATATGCAATGCAGATAAGCTAGAGGCATTCCCAATAAGATCAGGGGTGAAACAAGGATGCCTCTCATCACCACTACTATTCAATATTGTTTTAGAAATGTTAGCTTCAGCAATAAAAGAAGGGAAAGAAATAGAAGGAACTAGAATTGGGAAGGAAAAAACAAAATTCTCACTCCTTGCTTATGACAAGATGGCATACCTAGAGTGTCCTAAAAAATCATCTAAAAAAACTACTAGAAACAATTACCAACTTTAGCAAAGTCACAGGATATAAAAATAAATGCTCATAAATCCTCAGCATTATTATATATTAATAGCAAGTTAAAGCAGCAGGAGCTAGAAAGAGAAATCCCATTCAAAATAACTTCAGACAATATAAAATACTTGGGATTCTATCTGCCAAGGAAGAAAGAGACTCTATGAAAACAATTACAAAATACTTCTCTCACAAATAATATCAGATTTAAAAAACTGGGCAAATATTAATAGCTCATGGATAGGCAGAGCTAATTTAACAAAAATGACAATTCTACCTAAATTAAACTACCTATTTATTACCCTACCAATCAAAATCCCCCCAAAACTACTTTAATGAGTTAGAAAAAATTGTAAGTAAATTCTTATGGAAAAATAAAAAGTCAAGAACTTCTAGGGATTTAATGAAAAAAATTGTAAAAGAAGGTGGCCTAGTCCTACCAGATCTAAAATTATATTATAAAGCATCAGTCATCAAAACTGTCTGGTACTGCCTAAGAAACAGAGAGAAATAGAACAGTGGAATAGACTAGGTGCAATAGCAGGAAATGATTATGGTAATCTGCTGTTTGTTAAACCAAAGAGTCCAACTTTGGGGATAAAAGCTCTCTCCAATAAAAATTGGGAAAATTGGAAATTAGTATAGCAGAAACTCCGATTAGACCAACACCTCACATCTTATACCAATATAAGATCAGAATGGATACAGGATTTAGACATAAAAGGCAATCTTATAAGTAAATTAGGAGATCAAAGGATAATTTACCTTTCAGATCTATGGAAAAGGAAGCAGTTTATGACCAATGAAGAGATGGAGAACATCATTAAAACCAAACTAGAGGGGTGGCTAGGCAGCACTGGCCCTGGAGTCAGGAGTACCTGAGGTCAAATCTGGCCTCGGACAGTTAATAATTACTTAGCTGTGTGGA
The DNA here is from genome assembly GCF_037893015.1 of Macrotis lagotis. Classification (NCBI taxonomy): domain Eukaryota; kingdom Metazoa; phylum Chordata; class Mammalia; order Peramelemorphia; family Peramelidae; genus Macrotis; species Macrotis lagotis. The sequence goes on from NC_133666.1 coordinate 149,084,171, forward strand.
CTTGGGCAAGCTACTTAACCCCATTGCCTTGCAAAAAACCTAAAAACAGAAACCAAACTAGATAATTTTGATTACATTAAATTAAAAAACTTTTGCACAGAGAAAAAACACTGTAACCAAGATCAAAAGAAATGTAGTAAATTGGGAAACAAGTTTTACAACTAGTATTTCTAACAAAGGACTCATTTCTGAAATTTACAGGGAGCTGAGTCAAATTTATAAAAAAAAAATCTATTCCCTAATTGACAAATGGTCAAAGGATATGCAGAGGCAATTTACAGATTTACAAATTTACAAATTTACAAATCAAAGCTATCCATAGTCATATGAAAAATTTCTCTAAATTATTACCAGTTAGAGAAATGCAAATTAAAGTATTTCTGAGGTATTTCCTCACATCTCTCAAACTGGCCAATATGACCAGAAAGGACAATGATCAATGTTGGAAGGGATCTGGGAAATCTGGGACACTAATACATTGTTGGTGGAGTTGTGAACTCATCTAACCTTTCTGGAGAGCAATTTGGAATTAGTCCCAAAGGGCAATACCGTTTGATCCATCAATACCACTACTGGGGCTATATCCTAAAGAGATCATTAAAAAGAGTAAAAACATCACTTGTACAAAAATATTAATAGCAGCTCTATTTGTGGTAGCAAAGAATTGGAAATTGAGTGAATGTTCATCATTTGGGGAATGGCTGAACAAATTTTCATATATGTATGTTATGGAACATTATTTTTCACAAGTGCAACAAACAAGGACAATTTGGGGGTATTTGTGATGGAGAATACCATTTGTATCCAGAGAAAGAATTGTGGAGTTTGAACAAAGACCAAAGACTATTACCTCTAATTTTTAAAAAAGTTATCTTATTATGTAATTTTTATATCTCTTATATTTTATTTTTTTTCTTAAGGATATGATTTCTTCCTCAGCACATTCAAATTAGATCAGTGTATAGCATAGAAACAATGTAAAGAGTAGCAGAGTGCCTTCTGTGGGGTGGGGGGGAGAAGTGAGATTTGGGGAAAACTTGTAAAATTCAAAAAGTAAATAATTATTTAAAAAAATTAAATATATACTAGTTAGATTGAAATTTAAGGTCCTTTAGGATAATTGGTTCCTATCCATCCTTCCTACTTTATTTTACACAACTTAACACACTATTTTCAGTGAGAATAAAAAATTTGTTACTTGCTGATATCATCCTTATTTCTCCAGTCTTTGGCACTTTTGAAGCCTGATGAGAATACTTGAAAACAATCTCTCAGCTCTTCCTTTTGACATTGTTCTCTTCCCAATTGAGATAATTCCCTTTTATCATGAAACCTTGTCCCATATTCTCCCTTTAACCATCCCACCTGACTGAAATAAATTTCTCTATTATGTATCCTTCCTGGGATTTATTTGTATCACCGCTTTCTTGTAATCACATTTTCCTTTGTAAAATATTCTTCTGTCTGTCATACTCTCTACATCATTGGACTACAAGCTCTATGAAGTCAGGGACTATCAAGAAGCTTGCAGGTTAATACGATATATACACATAATTAAATGTGATTTTAGGCAGAATTTGATAAGGGCAAACGAAAGGTAAATTTCAACTGATGAGGATTGGGGAAGACTTCTTAAAAAAAGTTATCTTGAAGGAAGAGAAGGATTTCAACAATTGGAAATCAGGAAAGAGTTTATTCCAGGAATGTAAGATTTACTTCATTATGTATGTGTGGAGGTAAGAGATGATAGAATGCCAAAATGGAACATCAAATAGAACAGTTGAAATAAAATGTGGAGTATATTTTGGAAAATATTGTTAAATAGATCTCAGAAGGTCAGTCAGAGATATATTATGAAAATTATTACATAATAGAAAAAGTTTTTTTTGTATTTTAGGGTAAAAATAATAGGAAGCCACAAGTAGATATAGTAGTCACAGGAGGAAAGGAATTGTAATGTAATCTGATTTTAAATTAGAAAAAAAGCACAATTAGTTTTGATGGATTGGAAGTGAATGAAACTTGAAGCAGAGTTCTGTCAGGAGTTATGTATCTTAGTAGTTTTATGGGAAACTAGGAGGTTATTTCAATAGTCTCGATAGGTGATGATGAAGGCCTTAATTAGGATAATTTGAGATAAGATGATGATTAGAGATTAGTCTATGGATCTGAAAAGTTCTATGGGGATAGGCTTGTGACTGTAATTTATGCTCATTTTATTACTTGTAATATGGATACCTATACTTTGTTCCCTTCAAACTGTATTTTTTCCTGTATCTTTCCAAGTTTCCCTATATGAATATTTCTTCTAAAAGTATAAAATATTAATGATATCTTCATTAATCTTCAAGGATCTGTTCTTAATAATAGATATTATTTATGTTGATCTTAAAGGTTTTCAAAATACTCCATATCTCATTTCATTTTATGATCACAACAACTCTCCAAGGTAAATAATATTTTCTTCATTTTTTTCAAATAAAGAAACTGAAACTCACTTTCCCAAAGGAGCAAAACTTTTATATGCTTAGGCAGGATCTGAAATTACTTTGGTAAAACAAATCATCACCAGCCTTCCCATATATGGCCAACTTGGTCTTTAGATGACAAAATGCAACCTTTTACCAGGTTTATACTTAAATTCTTTTTAATTTTAGAGGCTCTTCTAGAAACTATGTTCCACTGACATTGCCTTCATCCACTTTGGATAATCTTCAAATTTTAATGAAATATCAGAGTGAGTTTTTAGTGGATCAATAGTAAAAGAAATTTGCATTTGTATTGTACCTTAAATACTACTGAGATTCTCATGATTTCTTCATTTTATACTTCCAAACTCTCTCTGTGTGTGGTACTATTTGGAGTTGGATGGGGGTCTTCTGGGCAATCTACGGTTTTGTCATGAAAACTCTAGAAAATTCTGCATTCAGTATACACACACACACACACACACACACACACACTCACACATATATATGTGTGTGAGTGTGTGTGTGTGTGTGTGTGTATACACACATATATATATGTATATACTAATTACAGACTAAATGACATATGAAATTAGACAAACATCAAACAGGACAAGATATAGGAGAGGGAACATGTATTGTGCATGGAATCCATTCATGTATATATATATATATATATATATATATATATATATATATATATATAAATATATGACAGTTTCACTGATGCACAGGCATAAGAATAATGTAACTAAAGGAGGATGGCTACGAAACAGAAGAAAGGATAAAATAGTTTTTGTGTGTTCTTGGGGAATATTTATTGCCATTAACTAACATTTAAAATGCTTTTAGGATTATAAAACTCTTTAATATCACATATTTACAGCTGGAAGAGACCTTAGAGGCTATTTGGGTCAATGCCTCCATTTTACACATGAGAAAATGGAGGGGGGTGAGGGGGAGTTTAACTGTCTATAGAACTAAAATGGAACTTGAATTCTTCGAACAAAAAAATATACTAGTTGAAGTTCACAAAAGTACCTTGTGTCAAAGTTAGGATTTGATTCTTTTTTGTCTGATTTCAAAAACCAGGGAATTTTTCAATTTCAGTCAACTTTCACATCAATTTTAAGATGATCCTTACAAGATTTTGTATTGCCCTTATTTTGTAGATGGAGAAACTGAGTTCAGAGAAGTTAAGAAACTTAACCATGGGCACACAAGGGTGATTATCAAAGACAGACTTCAAAGGCATGAATAGGGAGTGGTATAAAACTGAGGAGACTGGAACCAATATAGTTTTTACAAGTCTTACTCCCATTTTACAAATGAAGGAAGCATTAGAATTAAAGTTAGAAAGATCTGTGTTTAAATATGACCAAGATGTATAACACTGGACACTGACCAAATTGCTTAGCCTTCATTTTCCTCAGTTTCTTCATCTACAAATGGGAACAATAATAATATTTAGTGGTTGTTATGAGGCTCAAATGGCTTTCTGTATATAAACTTATACAAACATTAGAATACTATATAAATGTTAGCTAAGCCTCGCTTCCATAGTTAGTCAGCAGCAGGACAAAATTTGAGCTTAAATATTCTGAGACCAATACAATGTGTTTTCCATCACACAAAACTCCTTCCCAGGCTTACTCTGTAACTTCATTTTAAATGTAAGCTACTTAAAAGAGCTGAATAACACACTTCTGCATTTGTATTTCCAGGGCTTATTAGAACTGACACATTTTAGCTGCTCAATAGATGCTTTTACTTATTAAGGATTGTTCTTCCAGATTTGCATCAATTGGTGGGAGTTGGGAAAGTGAAGAGAATCAAGTGTTTCCCATCTCCATTTCTCTTCTTTACTTTTTCTTTTATAGTCAAAAACATTAATCAATCAAGAATTAACTTTCTAATTAAAGGATTTCACTTAAATAAACTATTCCTCAGATGATAGATAGGGACTGTCTCTTTGGAATTGTTGACAAGGCCAATCAAGACCAAGGATTATATTCATGTCATGGTGAGAAAACAAAGAAGAATATCAAGGTGGCTAGATGGCATAGTGGATAGAGCACCAGCCTTGGAGTCAGGAGTACCTGAGTGCAAATCCAGCCTCAGACACTTAATAATTACCTAGGTATGTGGCCTTGGGCAAGCCACTTAACTCCATTGCCTTGCAAAAGAAACCAGTATATTATTGAAAGAATTAGTTTATAAATAATGAAAATTATATCTATTATGAAAGTTTTCAAAAAACCCTCAAATTACTTTATTTTCTGAAATCTATTTTCCTGAATATGCTACCCAATGTTTTTTGAAAGAATATAAATTTGACTTCTAGGGCAGATAAAAGATAGTACCATGAAGTTAGGAAGCCTGAGGAGCTCTTCCAAAAAAAAAAGACTTTAAATGAAGTCTCTACACATATCATAAAGGTATAGATCCCACAAAAAGAGTGAAAAAAGTTCTAAACTTGAGATACCATGGAGCAACTTCAGTAAAGGTTTGTCTAATCTGGATAAAAGAAGAGTATAACCCAGTGGAGAACTGGAAAGTTAGTGGGAGGCTCATAGTCAAGCACAGGTCAGGGGGTGGCTCGACAAGTCAGTGGTGTAGCATCTCAGTAGTGAGTGACCTAACACCAGCACAAAATACAAAGTTCAAGACCAGGGAATGCTGATGCAACAGATGGAACTTGGTAGAGTTACCCTAATACAGGGAAAAATCCATGGTAAAGGCAATGCCCTGGAATGTGGAAAGCTAGAGTTATCCTAAAGAAGGGAACAAACCACTATAAAGGCAATGTCATAGGCAAGCAATAAATCAGGGATCAGCACAAAAAGATTAGGGACTATACTCTCTGTGCTCCAGGAACAAAGTTAAACTATCAAAATGAGAAAAACAAAACAAAACTTAAAACAACTTCCCCCACTAACCATTGATAGCTATTATCCTGAAAGGAATGATTAAAAAATGCAATCTCAAAAGAAGAAAGTAGGTATAAAATGCCTATATAGAGAGCCTTATGAATTGGTCTCAAATTCAAAAAAACCTATTGGAATTGCTCAAAAAGAATTTTCAAAATCAAAGAAGAGAGGAAGAAGAGAAATGGATAAAATTGTGAAAAGTTGTCTGAAGAAATCAACTCCTTTGAAAGTAAAAATGACAACTGCAACAAAGAATGAAACTCATCAAAAAGATAAAGGAAAACAACTCATTTAAGAGTAAAATTAACCAACTAGAAAAGGAAATGCAAAAGGTAACTGAAGAAAATAAAACCCTAAAAATTAGAATTGGACAAAGGGTGATGACAATGATTCTATAAGACACCAAGATTCCTTCAAAGAAAATCAAAAGATTGAAAAAAAAAATAGAAAAAAATGTAAACTACCTTTTAGGAAAAATGATCAACCTGGAAAACAGATCCAAGAGAGAAAATCTATAAATTATTGGTCTTACCTGAAAGTCTTGATCAATCATTAAAGGAGTCTGTAAGATTACTTTTAGAACATTGTCATGAAAATCTCTCCTAATTACCCTAGAACAAGAAGAAGAAAATGGTCTTTGAAAGAATCCCCGATCACCTCCAGAAAGCTGTCCTAGAGTAAAAAATGCAAGGAATATTGTTGTTAAATTTCAGAATTCTCTGCTAATGGAAAAAAATACTGCAAGCAACCAAAAAGAAGCAATTTAAATACCAAGGAACCACAAACAGAATTACACAGGCCTAATCAGCTTTGACATTAAAGGATCATAGGACCTAGAATATGACATTCCAGAGAGCAAAGGACTTTGAATTACAAGAAATAATTGATTATCCTGAAAAATTCAATGTATTCTTTCAGGGCCAAAGATGGGTTTTCAGAGGAATTCCAAAATTAGCCGATAAAATGATTAGAACTGAACTTTATATTTATCTTCAAATACAAGATTCAAGAGATACATAAAAAAGATAAAAAAGGAAAAAACCCTACTCAAACATTAAAATGTCTAAATCCCATCTTGGGAAGACAATATGTGTAACTCTTCAGAATTATATTTCTCTTAGGAAGCATTTATAAAATAAGCTATGTGTGCAGATAGAACATGAAAGTGAAGGTGCTTTAGCTATTATTCTACCTTATGAGGTAGGAAGGGCACTTAGAGGGTGTGGAGTATAAATGGATCTGGAAGTTATTTTATTTTACATGATACTTTAGTTCTGGATGGTTATATCAATGGGGAGAGAGGGAGGAAGTGTTCTTATAGGGTCTGAACATAAGTAGATCATAAAGTGATATTTCTTTTCCTGACACTTTAACTAGAGGTAGAGAATTTGTACTTAGGAGAAGAAAGGTATAATTAGATCCTGAAGTGATTTTGCTTTACAAGATACTTTAGCTCAGGGCTGTCCAAATTTACTTTTAAAAGTTTTTATTGAAACATTAGACAATATATTTTGATTTACCATTTTAGTGAGAGATCTGTGGTAGATTGACTTTAATTACTAAAGCATTTAGTAAACCCACAGCAGACCACATAAAATCATCCTGCATCCACATGCAGCCTGTGGGTCATATTTTGGATAGCCCTGCTTTAGCTCATGAGGATTGCACTTCTTTAAAGGGTATTTATATTTTTTTTTAGGATTTTCTTTTGCAAGGCAGATGGGGTTAAGTGGCTTGCCCAAGGCCACACAGCTAGGTAATTATTAAGTGTCTGAGACCAGATTTGAACCCAGGTACTCCTGACTACAGGGCTGGTGCTTCATCCACTATGCCATCTAGCCGCCCCTTTAAAGGGTACTTATAAAGTGAATATGCTAAAAATTGATTATAATTTGATGTTGTTTATGGTTCTTGAGAAATTTATTTCTAATGGAACAGCTGAAGGGAGTGTACAATGAGAGAGGTTTGGGGTATGAAATGACTAGGAGATAGTGAGACTTATAAAAATCAACCAATCAATCAATCAGTCAACCCTTGAGAATTGTACTTCTCAAGGACAGATGAAAAGAATATATCTTGACAGAGGTTGAGGTATAAGTCAAGTAAAACAAAAGATGTAAAGAAGGCTTCAACTAGGAGAAGGCAAGACTTTAGAGGATAAATAGCAACACATAAAAAGGCCCAAAGACTCAATTTAATAGAATAAAAGGAAGAAGGATGTGAGAACTGAGTAAATCTTGCTCTCAACAGATTTGACCCAGAAGGGAATAATATGCATTCCCAACTGGGTTTAAAAATCTATCCTACCCTACAGGAAAGCAAGGAAAGAAGGGACTGATAAAAGGGAGGGCAAAAGTAAAAGAGAAGGTAAAATTAAAGTTAAAGTAAAAAAGGTAAAAAGAAAAGTAAAAGAGGAAAGAGAAGGAAAGAAAATGTGCTTATGGGAAAAAAAGGGGCTAATCAAGAGACAGCATTCAGAAGCAAAACATTGGTGTGAGGGATAAGGGTAAGTGAAAGAGAAAAATGTAATTGAGGAAAGGTAACATGGAGAGAAATACAGATTTAGCAACTATAACTGTAAATGTAAGTGGGATGAACTCTCCTATAAAAAGAAGTAGATAGCAGAGCAGATCAAACATCAGAATTCTATGATATGTTCCTTACAAGAAACACATCTGAAGCACAGAGGATAAAGGTAAAATGCTGCAGTAGAACACATTTTGTTTCAGCAGAAGTAAAAAAAAAAGAGCCAAAATTGATTTCATGAAAAATAATGAGGAAACTATATCTTCCTAAAAGGTACCACAGGCAATGAAGTAATATCAATATTAAACATATATGCACCAAGAGGTAAAACATTCAACTTCTTTGAAGAGATACTAAATGAGTTATAGGGGGAACATAACCAGCAAAGTTATAATAGGAAGAACCTCAATCTCCCTCTCTAAAAATTACATAAATTTAATGACAAAATAAATAAGAAGGAAGTTAAGAAAAGTTATATATGATGGACCTCTGAAGAAAATTGAATGGGGATAGAAAGGAATATACATTTTCCTCTGTTGTTCATAACACCTACCCCAAAATTGACTGTTTGCTTGGAAAAAACCTCACAATCAAATACAGAAAAGCAGATATATTAAATGTATCCTTTTTTTCTTTTTCTTTTTAGGGTTTTTTTTGCAAGGCAAATGGGGTTAAGTGGCTTGCCCAAGGCCACACAGCTAGGTAATTATTAAGTGTCTGAGACTGCATTTGAACCCAGGTACTCCTGACTACAAGGCTGGTGCTTTATCCACTACACCACCTAGCTGCCCCTAAATGTATCCTTTTGATAACATAGTGCAATAAAAATTACAGGTAATCAAGTCAACTTGAAAAGTCAACTAAAAATAATCTAATTTTAACTAAAATTTAACTAAAAATAATCTAAATTTAAAGAATGAATGAATTAAATAACACATCACAGAAATTATCAACAATTTCATTCAAGACTGACAATTATGAGACATCATATCAAAACTTATAGTAAACAGCCAAAGTAGTTTTTAGGGGAAATTTTATATCTCTAAATCCTTAAAAATAAAGAAAGGGGGGAACAATGAATAGGGCATGCAACTGAAAATGCTAGAAAAAGGGAAAATTAAAAATCTACCCCCAAATACCAAATTAGAAATTCTGAGAATCAAAAAATAAATGAATAAAATTGAAAGGTGAGAAGAAAATTGTACTAATAAATGAAATGTTTTTGGAAAAAAACCCCAAAATAGATAAAACTTTTTCTAATCTGATTAAAAGAAAGAAAGAAGAAAACCAAATTCCCACTTACTAGTAAAATTTACCATTTAAGGAGCAATTAATTCCTATCCTATATAAACTATTTATAAAAATAAGAGAAAGAATTCTGCCAAAATCTTTTTATGACACCAATATGATTCTATGCCTAAACTAGGAAAAATCCAAAACAGACAAAGAAAATTTTAGACCAATCTCTCTAATGAATGTGGATGCAAGAATTTAATTAAAAATTTAACAAACTGATTTTTCAACAAGCTATTATTAGAATCCTATACCCTGATGAGAATTTATACTAGGTTCGCAGGGAAACAATCATCATAAATGACCATATCAATAGTGAAACTAACAGAAGTTATATGATTATTTCAATACATACTAGAAAAGTCTTTGACAAAATAGAATGCCCATTCCTATTAACAGTAGGGAATATAAGAGTAAATGGAATTTTCTTTAACATGATAAGCAATAGCCTCAGAAGGCATTATATGAAATGAGGATAAACTATCAACATTTCCAATAAGATTAGGAGTGAAGCAAGGATGACCATCATCATCACTACTATTCAATATTGTATTAGAACTGTTACCTTTAGCAATAAGAGAAGAAGAAATTGAAGAACTTAGAATTGACAGTGAACAAGCAAAACATTCACTCTTTGCAGATGATATGATGGTAGACTTAGAAAATTCCAAAATATCAACTAAAACTAATTGAAACAATAGACAACTACAGCAAATTAGTAGGATATAAAATAAACTCACAAAAGATCAAGAGATAGAAAGAGAAATTTCATTTAATGTAACTGTAGACAACATAAAATACTTGGGATTCTATCTCCAAAATCAAATCCAAATATGAATGCAATTACAAAATACTTTTCATATAAATACAGTCAGATCTAAATTGGGAATTGGGAAAATGTCAATTGGACATAGGCTGAAATAATATAATCAAAAATGATAATTCTTCCCAAATTACTTATTCAGTGTCATACCAATCAAACTACAAAAAGGCTGTTTTATGAGGCCAGGAAAAAATAGCCACAAAATTCATTTGGAGCAATAAAAGATAAAGAATTTTTTAAAAAATGATGAAATAATGCAAGGAAAGATGGCCTACTTGTACCAGAACTAAAACTATATTGTAAAGCTGCAGCCATCAAAACTTCCTAGAACTGGCCAAGAAAGAGACATGTATCAGTGGATTAGATTAGGTGTAAAAGAAACAGTAGTAAATGACAATAGTAAATTACTTTTTTGATAAATTCAAAGAATCCTGGGTTAAGAATCCACTATTTGACAAAACCTGCAGAGAAAACTGGAAAATAGTATGGCAAAAGCTTGGTATAGACCCCTATCTCACACCCTATAAGGTCCAAATGGGTTTAGGATTTAAACATAATGGCAATACCAAAGACCAATTAAGAGAACTAGAAATCTCTGTCAGAACTATGGAGGGGGAGAAATTTATTACCAAACAAGAGATTAAAAATAATATAAATTACAAATTGAATGATTTTTGACTATATTAAATTAAAAAGCTTTTGCACAAATAAAATCAATTCAACCAAGATTAGAAGAAATACAGAAAGCTGGATAAAACATTTTCACAACTAGCATTTCTGATAAGGGACTAATTTCTAAAATATATCAAGTACTGAATTAGATTTATAAGACTATAAGTCATTTCCCAATTGATAAATGGGTCAAAGGATATGATCAAATACTTTTCAGATGGAAAATTAAAACAATTTATAGTCATAAGAAAAAATACTTCAAATAATTATTGATTAGAGAAATGCTAATTAAAACAACTCAAAAGTGTCACTTCCCACCTATCAGATCGGTTAAAGTGTAAAAAAGGGAAATGATCAATGTTGAAAAAGATAGGAAATATTGGGACAACAACACCCTCTTAGTGGAGTTGTGAACTGAAACAATCTGGAGAGCAATTTGAAACGGCCAAAGGGGCAATAAAACCACACACACCTTTTGATCCCTCAATATCAGTACTAGTTTTATATTTTAAAAAATTCACTAAAAAATGAGAAATGTTCCACATGATCAAAATATTTATACCAATTCTTTATGTAGCAGTAAAGATTTAGAAACTGAGGGGTTGTCCATTGATTGGATAATAGCTGAAGAAGCTATGGTGCATGAAGGCTATAGAGTACCACTGATCTGTAAGAAATCATGAGCAACCAGACTTTAGAGATGTATGGAAAGACTCGAATGAACTGATGCTGAGTGAAATGAGACAAACCAAGAGAACATTGTTCATATTAAGAATATTGTGAAATGGGGGCAGCTAGGTGGTACAGGGGATAGAGCACTGGCCCTGGATTCAGGGGTACCTGAGTTCAAATCTGGCCTCAGATGCTTAATACTTACCTAGCTGTGTGGCCTTGGTCAAGCCACTTAACCCCATTTGCCCTGCAAAAAACCTAAAAAAAAAAAGAAAAAGAAAAAACCAAAAAAAATTTTAAAAAAAGAATATTGTGAAATGATCAACCATTATGAATGAAGCTCATCTCAGCAGTTCAGTAATTAAGAGATCTGTTCTAGAAAATTCCAGTCACATCCAGAGAAAAACCTATGGAGCCTATTATGTTCCTTTTGAAAAAAAAGTTTTTTTCTTATTCATGTTTTTTCCCCTTATTTCTAAATCTACTTTCACAGCAGGTCTGATAAGGAAATATGTTTAATGTGATAGTATGGTGCAACTTTTGCCATATTGTTCACACCATGGTGATGGGGGTGGGAAATGAGGGTGGTAGAAGAATGTGGAACTTATAAACTTGCAAGTGAATGAATGTTAAAACTATTTTTCATGTAATTGGAAAAATAAAACAAAATTTAAAATAAATTTACAAAGGAATATAAGCTCAACTACATTTAAATATTGATTTTAAATTATCAAAGATTTAAATATCCATTTTTTAAATTGCTAAAAATAGTAAAATATTTTAGAGGAATTTAGTGAAATAAAGGTAACTAAACTATTCAGATTCATTTTGTCTTCTACACAATCCACTTTCTCCCAAACCTTATTTAGAAAATCTGTTGAGGAGACTTAAAAGTTACATGTTCTCAGATGAAGCAAATAAATGAAAAAAAAGATTTTATGAACCTGTAGTTCATACATTATGCACCAATAGGGACTGGACTTGTGAACATTTTTCTTATAGGAAAGTTACATGTGAATAAATTTCCTCTGTCCATGCAATTAAATGTCTTCTATGCAACTAATAGACAGCTATGTAGAGCACTGGAAAATTTGTCCAAGGTCATGACAACAGGGTCATATATGACAATAATTCAATAATCATTCATGATTATGTGTGTTAGATATGTGTCAGATATTGGCACTAGGGATACAAGGAAAAGCAAAACAATCCCTGTCTTCAAGGAGCTTACAATCCAGTGAGGAGGTAACAAACAAATATGTACAAATAAGATGTATATACAATATATTGGAAATAAATTATAAAATGAAAGTATTAGAATTAAGAGAAGTGAATGTAAGAAGTAGGATTTTATTTTGACTCAAAGGATGTCAGGAAATGAGATGAAGACTAAGAGCATCCTAGGCATAGGGTGAAGCTAGAGAAAATGACCAGAGCCAAGAGATAGATTGTGTTGTTTGTGGCCCAACAAGGAGGCTAATGTCACTGAATCAAAGAGAATATAATGGAATATAAAGTATAAGAAAAATGGAAAAAGTCAGAGGTGAGGGAGAGTGACTAGGTTACAAAAGAATTTGAATGCAAGAGAATTTTGTTTTTGATCTGAATGTGATTGGGTGACGCTACAGTTATAGTGTATGGGATAATGTCACATGGTTAGACTTGTACTTTGGAAAATTCACTTTGCTGGCTCAATGGAAAATGAACTGGAATAAGAAGAGATTTGTGAGAGGCAGACAAAACTCTAGACTATAGCCAAAGTCCATGTATGAGGCAATAAGGACCTGCATCAGGGTGGTGGCAGTATCAGAGGAGAGAACAAAATTTATTGGAGAGAGAGAATTCATAGATAAAAGAGACAGACCTTGGCAAAATATTAGATGTGAGTGGGGTGGGGGCTACAAAAGATAATGAGTTGTCCAGGATAACATCTAGTTTGCAAGCCTGGAGAGCTGGAGGGATGGAGGTGTTTTCAATAATAATAGGAATGTTTGGAAGAAGGAAGGATTTAGGTGGAAAGATAGTAACTTTAGTTTTGCATAAGTTGAGTTTAAGATGTCTCCTAGACATTCATTTGGAGATATCTGAAAGGAGATATCTGAGGCTGGAGGCCAGCTGGTTAGGTATAGTTGAAAATCATCAGCATAGAGATGATGTTATGTCAAAGGCAGAGCTGAACCCAGGCCTTCCTGTCTCTTAGACTGGCACTGTCCACTGATCAACACTGCCTCCCATGCTGTTAGGTAAGCAATGCCCTCCCCGACCCCTCATAGAATAATAAGATCAAAAATTTAAAACTCCAATTTACATTACATAAATGATTTTCTTTCTTCTCATATTTCTTGCCAGAGTGAGTGTTCATACAGTTTCCGAAATCCAGAGCCACAACCTGAAAGATTTTCAGTATTATGTACTGTTACCTTGTACAATACCAGTCTCATGTGAAGTTATAGATCATGGATTTCATGGAACTCTGTTCTTTAACATACTCTATGACTAAGATAAACAAAGATTCATTCCTGATTCTGTGACGAATTTGAATAATAAATAATCCACTTTGAAGAGGGATTAGACTTCAATGCAAAAGGAAGAATTCATTAAAATTCATCTCATCATCCTTCAACTTGAATGATATCCTCTATGCTAGAGCAACTCTCTCATGGCTGTCAACTTCTAGTCCTAACTGTCCATATTACTAATGAAGAGGTTCCAAATATAATCAAGAACTTTAATTCTCTGACTCCAAATCCTTCAGAAATTTTAATTTAAAGTTAAATGCTGGAATTATATCAGTTTAGACAATTTCAAGACCACTATCATTGTAACTGGAACACACAAATATTCAAGTTACTTTAGGCAATAGTGATTGCGGTGTGGATAGATGAAAAATGAAATACGTATTGCTGCCTCTCCTATTTTGACTTATGCATCATTCCTGTTGGACTCAAAGTTGTCAAGCAACTTTACAAATTCTCTATGGAAATCAGATCAGACAATCATCTATCACTGCCTCATACTCTCCTTTTGAAATGAAACATCAGAAAGTACTAGGCCAAAGTTGAATAATAGTTTCTAAACCTGAGTAATACTTCACTTTAAATAAACCTCACTACACTAATACCACATTTTCAATTTGGTCTCTAGGGAGTTAATCCCCCAAAGCAGAAGTTTTGAGTTTTCCTCTATATTTTTACAGAAAATTTATAACTTAGTCAATCATTTCAAACATAAAAAGAATAGAATTTGCAGTGTTAGAAAAGTCTGTGTCTGAAAAGTTACATTATTATTTATTTGGTAAGTTGAGCTTCTCCCACTGCACTGATCCTCCTCTCTAATTCAAAATTCTTTTCTGTTTGTTAATAGTTTTTTTTGTTGTTGTTTTTAATTAGGAGACTGTAATAGTTACCAGTCTCCTCAAGCAAGATTTTTCTCTTTTTGTCATATTTTTTCCTGTAATTAAAATTAGTTTATTGTAATAATTTAGTCTATTTTCGTGCATTTATGTCTCTAGACTTAACCAGAACTGCTGCCATATTAGCCTAGCACTTCCTTCTGTACCTAGGGTCATCACCTTTGAACATCTGTTTATCTTCTGGTCCTCTTCTCTTTTGGGTAAGTTTCTTCTAGAGCCTTCATTTTGGTAACAGATCCAGAATTGTCATACCAGTCTGTTTCTGGATGTATTTTTGACTCTATAGAAATTGTTGTCTTACCAGTACATGAATATCTGTACTTCTCCATCCCTGTTTTTCAGCTTCCTTTTTTATGTTACCTTCTGTCATTAGAATGTAAGCTCCTTGATTGAAGGGACTGTGTTCTTTCCTTTTATTTGTATACCCTATGCTTAGCATAGTGTCTGACACATAATAATCATGTAATTAATATTTGTTTCCAATATGCCTATTTCTTCTTGCATAAAAGTCAAGATGTGAAATGAAATAAGGGTACAACTTTCAGCAAATACCCCCCATCACTCAAAAAAAGAAAAGCAAATGGTTTGAATTTCCTTGACTATTGCTCTCAGAAAAATATCATTAGAATTCCAGTCAGAAAAGCATTGCTATTCTTGTTTTCAGTTTATTCTCCACATATTGATATAAACAAGAGTCCTATATTTGCAGTAAACCTGAAAGAAGAATTGAGTTAATAGGGGAAGAGGACAAAAGAAGACACTGTTAGAACAGCCCTTAATTCCATTTCAGCTTCTAGTCATAGAATAAAAAAAAATTGGGGGCTTTATTTTACATAGATGCATACAAACATATTTATATACATATATACATATAAATTTATCTTTCCATCCAACTAGTTATTCACTTATTTCCCAGAAATATAAGAAATACTGTTTTCTTCTAAATTTTTTAGCCATCAATAAAATAAAATCAGTTGAGCAGAGAAAATATTTTAAATGACTATCCATAAAACTGAACACAAAAGAATTTTCTAGTTATTTTAAATATATATTTCAATATTTTAATTGCAAAAGCAAAATTGAACAAAATTAACAAAGCTAAACAAAATTGGAGGGGGGGGGTGGTCAGATTGCCAAAATCAGATTTAACTCATCTTTTTGGTTGACATTATTTCAGTCTCTTGCTGCTTAACAACTTCGCTCTTTGGACCTAGTGTTGTTATATTAATTAGTTCATAACTGAAAATTTTATTGATTATCTTTCCTTTTATCTTTTATTAATATAGGCTTTTCATAATACACATTTACTTCTAAATACCACATTAATTGAATAGTGTCTGACACCTAATAATCATGCAATTAATATATTGATATATTTGCATTATGATTACCTTTAGCAGAAGCTGCTACTGTTTCTAGACTTTGATCTTCAACTTAGTCATTATTCAACTTTATTTTTTATGTTGAAATAGGACAACATATTGGATAACATTTTCCTTGATGATTGCTATCCTATTTGAATTGTGTATAAGTGTAGTGTTTTAAAAAATCCCTGCTTTTTAAGATTATCTGCAACTTTGTGTATTACAATAATATCAAACTGATGAACAATTGGACAATCCCTTGTAAGTCACTGAATGGGCATAGTCTCAGACAAACAGACTTGGGAAAGATCTCAGTTTAAAAAGGCCCAAATCACCCATTGCATTCAGGACCATTATCAATTATTTTGATCATTGTCACTCAACTTTAATAATTATGGAGAAGAAAGTGAAACTGATAACTTTGCATAGCTCTACCACACTTAAATCCTATTTATGTGCAAGTCAACAGACCACCCTTGTTATGTCAATGATCCTCTGAAAATAACAAAGTTTAGCAATATCAAATTGATGAAATTTCCATCTTGTATTAGAGAAAATACATTCACTACTTTTCTTATTATTTTTCTTAATTATCCATTGTATTGGAGATCTTTTGTTCTCTATACAAGTTTGTATATGTTTTATTATTTAACTTGAGTTTTATTTCATTTGTGGTATATTGGAATGTCTGATTTTAATTAATTTTCTAATTTTTTTCAAACAACTTAATTTTTCCTTTGCAAAAGCATTTTCTATGCAATTAGATATCTCTATATATCATAAACAACCTCTTAAAAGCAAAAAATATACTTAAAGATGATGTGAATTTAAGATTTATCTGTCTTAATGTTGCTGATTTTAATCCCATATTTTTAGGAATCACCACTTGAATTTAAGATTTCCTCAGATTTTGGTTTCTTCCATTACCATGTATATTTTGATTTTCAACGCTAAGATTCATATAATGCTTTAAGTTTTACAAAATATTTACAAACATTATCTCAGCTGATCTTTATGTGTCTGTGAATCATGGAACACCATCACATTTGAACAATCATAATTTCATATAATTCAATAGACAAATGAAAGAAACATTGATGAGTATAATTAAATTTTAAACTGTGATTTTTAAAAAATTATGCTTTGCAGTTAAATTTTCTAAAATATTTTCCCAAGAAATATACATTTTGGAAGCTAGCATAAAGAAAGTGGTATAGCCAATGTATTCAACCAGTACCCAAAAAATTTTAGAAGACATCTAGTTCTTTAGGTGGATTTTCTATGGACATATGACAGTTCATGGAGAAAAAATGATGAGAAAGTGTGGAGGGATGGTTGTGATATATATTTTTGAAAGATTAATAATTTTGATGAATTTAAGCAGTTTTCTCATAGATTTTTACTCTAAATTGAAAATGTTATCCTATTTGTTCTTATTTAGATTTATCTCTAGAATTTTCTAGGTTTTTCACACTTCTTGATATCTCAGTATTCTTTATTTTTCAAAACATATCACCTACCTCCCATTAGAGTGCTATCCACTAGTTCATGAAAACATACTATCCTTCTTTTGGACCATAAATAAAGGTGCACATTAGGATGATTGCTTACCTTGACCTCAGTTTACTTATTATTTCCTCTTTGTTTCATGTAGTAGTAGTAGTACTCAGTTCAACCCATCTTGGGAGAAATATTAATATGCTATAATATTACTAGTATCATTGCTTAGCTTTGTCCTCATGAACAAAAATACCTTTATGTATATTTTACCTATTTGTTTTTTGATGAGGAGGAAGCAAAAAAAAAATAGTTTTCTAGCAATAAAAGAAAGAAATCTCTTAAATCTAGGGCATAAAAAAAGATTTGTTTTCAGGCAAGTAACCTATTTGGCAACTTAAGTAGCCAGCTTTCCTCCCCTTTTCTGCAACTCTTCAAATTGAAAAAAAAAGGCACATACAACAACTGAAGAGTTCATTTGTTAGTGAACATAGAAAAAGCAAGACGTGAAATTCTTTCATCACTTGCTAGCTTTATTGATTTTCCCTTCTATCTCTTCCCTTTTACTCTCTTTCTCGTCTCCTTCCTGCCCCAGCATTTTTCCCTTTCCTTCCCCTAATTTCATCAATCTTTACCTTTTCTTTTCATAATAAACTTCATAATTTTCATTAGGTTTCATGATGAAAGGATTTAGCGAGAAAAAAAAAATCATAAAGTACAGAACTAGAAGGGACTTTAGGGATAATGCCTGATAGTATTGTTGAAGAAATTGAGTACCAGAAAGGATATGGTTTTCCACGGGTCACACAACTAGTAAGTGATAAAGTTTAGCATTCAAACAAAAAGCATTTGAATTCACATATAATGTAGTCTCCATTGTACCAAATTATTCAACTTTGTAACTTCCTCATCTCCTATAACAAATAAATGTTATTAGAAATCTTCTTTAAAAATGTGCTAATGAAACTGGTACTGGCTAAGAAAGAGAATGGTACACCACCAATGGAATTGCAAATTATATTGAAGTAAAAGACTGTAGTAATCCAGTATATAATGAATCCAAAAAAAAAAAAAACCTCATTATTTGACAAAAAAACTGCTAGGAAAACTGGAAAAAATATGGTAGAAGCTGGGTCTAGACAAACATCTCATACCATGTACCAATATAAGATCAAAAAAGCAAATTAATAGAGAATTGTTTTTCTGTAAGATTTATGGATAAGGAAAAAATTTAGAACCAAAAAAAGAAACAGAGCATTACAAAAAGTAAAATAGATAGTTTTAGTTATATAAAAAATGAAAGTTTTTATATAAACAAAACCAATGTAATCAAAATTTTGAGGAAAGCAGAAAACTGGAAATTTTTTATAATTATCTCTGATAAAGTTTTCTCAAATATGCAGAGAATGGAGTCAAATTTAAAAACAAAACAAAACAAAGTAAATCATTCCCCAATTGAAACTTACTATAATAATTTGCCATTCTGTTATATGTCTACTTTGATCCACTAATCTACTAGATAGTTTTAAGTATTTACTGCAAAGTAATAAAATTTGAGTGCTGGTAATGTGAAACCTCCTTCCTTTATATTTTTGTTCATTAATTTCTTTGATATTCTTGATCTTTTCTTCTTCAAAAATGGATTTTTTTTATATTTCCTAGTTCACTAAAATTTTGGTTATTTAATTGGTGTGAAATTTAATAAACAGACAGATTTAAGTAAAACTGTCATTTTTGTTTTTTGATTTTGCCTTTCATGGACAATTAATATTTCTCCAATTATTTAAATCTGTCTATTTGTATAACATCATATTTCAAGAAATTATTGCCATACAGCTATTAAAATAGACAGAATAACTGCTTTAATGTCCTAGAATTGTTTGGTAAAATAGAAATTGGAAGAATCTACTGACTACCACTTGAAAAAGATAGCAAAATGAAAACTTTCAGGAATATAATAGCCAAATGCCAGGGTTCCAAAGGTCAAAGTAAAAATATTTCTAGTAGTCAGAAAGAAGCCATTCATGTACCTACATTAACAGAAGAGGAAACAGAACACTAAAATGACCTTCTATTAGAATAAAGTACAAATCATAAATGAATTTCTTAAGAAAAAAATTATTTAGATAAAAAAGATTGGGAAGTGAATTTTTTCATACATTTAAAGAACAATTTTTCCCAATATTATTTAAAATTTTTTTAGAAAATAGGGAAGAAGTCATAACCAATTCCTT
The DNA here is from genome assembly GCF_037893015.1 of Macrotis lagotis. Taxonomy (NCBI): domain Eukaryota; kingdom Metazoa; phylum Chordata; class Mammalia; order Peramelemorphia; family Peramelidae; genus Macrotis; species Macrotis lagotis. The sequence goes on from NC_133666.1 coordinate 149,104,062, forward strand.
TTATTATATACACATATATGACTTTCATACTTAATCTAGGAAAACTAAAAACAGAGAAATAAAGCTATAGATCATTTTTTCTAATGAATATTGAAGCAAATATTTTAATAAAATATTAGCAAGTACACTCAACAAAATATCACAAAGGTCATACACTATGACCAGATGAAATTTATATTCAGAATTAAAGGCTGGTTCAATATTAAAACAATTAAAGCAAAAGCATAATTGACATATCAATATTAAATAATACATATAAAAAAACAACAAAAATAAAATTTTATATCAATAGATATAAAAAACAGCTTTTGAGAAAATAATGGAGAAAGATTAAGTTCTTAAAGTTCTCTTGAGAGGGACCTTCAGGGTGTTCTGGTATTGCTTCTTCTGACCCCCTCATGAGCACTTGTCTTTGTGAGTTCTCCCTAAAAAATAGCCTTTTTGGCAAGTCTGGCATTCTAACAATGTGCCCTGCCAATTGTAGTTGCGCTCTCCATAATAATATTGGAATCTTTAAGCATTTAGCTCTAGAAAGGACCTTAGTATCTGGTATCTTTTCCTACCAGCTGATCTTCAGAATCTTCCTAAGACAAGGCAAGTGAACTTGTCTACAGTGCTCAAAACATCTCCATTTGCTGCAATCAAAGGATCAGCAAGGAAGACACTGGCACAAAACCGCCCAGCATGGTGTGCCTTCATCGGTGAGGGTGCTGGGGATGGCAGAATTGAAGCAGCTCAAAGGAAATGTGACATACATAAGTTTAGAACACCCCTCCCCCCCAGGTGCTCACATGGACTATTTTGTGCCCACCTGTGGCAGCTCATCTTGGTCTGATTAGACACAGTTGGACACATTGTAATTTGTCTCAAACATAATGATGTCATTTTGTTCCTCTCTGATAAAGAAGGATAAGAACCAAGAACCAGAGAGATAATTTGAAATTCAAAATTTAAATAGATGGACTTTTACATTTTTGAAAATGGATTGGACATATTTAACAAAGTAAATAGAAGAATACTGAGAAATTTTTCGCTCCAAGGGCAATGCCTATTAACCAGGGCTACTTATTTAATTTTTAGTAGCTTTTTAAAATAGATATCAAATGAGAAAACAAAGAACAGAGGTCAGGGATGGTTATTGTTAGTGCTTTTATCATTTAGCATGAGATGATTTAATTTTCACAATATATAATATTGCTGAAGTTCCACTACTGTTAGTATAGTACTCATATTAAAATTCTTAGTTATTCTTTAGATTGTTTATATAGGATTGAATTATTTCCCCAATGTACAAAGTATACTGGTAAAACTTTCATTCATGAGAATGCAAAATGCCTTTAAAGTAGAAATTATTTTTGTCCAATGATGCCAGCGTTATGAGGGACTTTTACTCTACTACTAATGAACTTTAAAGGGTCCCCATGACAGGACAGGAAGTTGATATTTGGTTGAAAGTTCATGAAGAGATGACAGAACAATTTTAAAAACTCATTTCACCTGTGTGTTATGAGTCAAAGTTTCTTATTCTTATTGACCCAATATGATCTGAACTTGACAAAGTGGGGAGTGTGTATATCAATCAAGGGAATGCCCTAAAGGATAGATTACAGCACAGTACCCTCAATGTTCATTATTGTTTTGGTGTTGTGGGAGGTCACTTGTTTATAGAATTTTAAGATGGGAATAAAAGTATGTACAGGCTTACAAAATCATTGTCTGAAAGAATGAGTAAAGAAAACCACACAGGTAGAGAAAAACATTAGGAAATGATTCTATTGAACATGCATATGTTTCTGAGTTTTTGTGATCAAATTCATTAAAAGAAGTTATTCATTTGGGCAATGAAAAAACCATGGGCAAATTCTCTTTGAAAAAGAAACAGAACTTTCTAGAAATGGATGAAGTCTCAATAGCAACTTGTCTCAATTGTTTCCTAGTTTTTCTGATAAAATGGAGCTTATTTGCCATGTACTTCCTCTTCTTTCCTAATTTGTCTCTCAAAACTTCTTTATATTTCCCTTAATATCTTTTTCACTACTGTTTTCAAAGAAGAGGTGAATCTTCTTGTCAATGTCAGTTCCTCTATCTTTGCCTTGGAGATCATCCCTTTCAACAACTTTTGAGAGTTTGTGCTAGTCAGCCTTTACCACCTAAAATCTCATTATCCACAATCTCCTCCTCTCCCAAAAGTGGTCATGTTTATTCCCCATTCTTTAAAGTATTCATTTGATCTTATCATCCTTCATTGTATTGTACTTTATATCAATGACCTTTGATAATCAAACTCCAAGAAAATGTCCTTTGGACAAGTTGTCTCACCTACTATTAATTTTCAGTCTTTTTCACTTGATCTTTTGACCTTTGTAATAACTATAATCCCCTTAGGCATCTTTCTATTTATAACAACAAAAACTGTTGATCATTTTGTAGCTTTTGCCATTGCAACATGCCCTCTCGTTTTGTAAACTCTCTCTAACTTATCTTCTGGGACACTTTTTCTATTATTTCTCTTCCTACTTGCTTAATCCCTCAGAGTAAGCCTTTTATGGTAGATATATTATTTATCCTGTACACCTAAAGTATGGGTACATCTTCTGGCTCCCTTCTTTTCTCTTTCTCTTTGTCTTGTCATTTCCATTCCCATATCTGTGTCTCAAATCATATACATAAACCTAATCACATTATGAATTCCTTTCCTTCCTTTTCAACTATCTGATGGGCATCTCTACATATATATATATATATATATATATATATATATATATATATATATATAGTCAGTAATTAAAAAACAAATATATGTAAAAATGACTTCATTATTATCCTCTCAGTCTCCTTTTTTCTACTGACTTCCCTATTTCTGTGGAAGGGACCACCATGCTTATATTCAACAGCATTTGCAATTGTGGGCTCAATCATTGACCCTTCTGAATCCTTTCCTCATCTAATAAATTGATAAATCTAAATTTTATTTCTATATTTTATCTTTCATACATTTTTCTCTCCATTTAGATTCTTCCTTCTTCCAGCTACTCCTTTCTTCCATTTATCCTTTATATAATTGCCAAAATTATATATATATATATATATATATATATATATATATATATATATATATATTCCTTTGAGTCTGTGGCAACTATTCTTTCATGTGCTTTAATAATATAAAGGCTTGGGAAGGAAATCTCAGGGTGACTGCGATATATAGATAGAGAAGTTGTGACTTAACTAGAAAGAAGTGGGAAGAAGATGGCAGTTGGTTATGGCTATTTGTCCAATTTTCTCAAAAAAGAGACCTAAAAAGATTCAGTGATCAATCCATTTTCATGCTGAAGTATCCAAAGATCCCAAAACCTATAGCAAATTTATCATTCAGAATTTTGGAGTAACTTCCATTGGTTGTCTTATTAGAAAGAGAAAACAGAACATTAAAATTTGAGATAAGTGATACCAGGAACATATGTGCTCATGTCAAGTAATGCATGCATAGTTTTTTTTTTCCTCTGATAGATTGTAAATTTCTTGGGGACAGGGATGATTTTTTTTTATTTTTAAGAAAGAAAGAAGGAAAAATAAGTGAGAAAATGAGGGAAGAAATATGGACAAAGACAAAGGGTTCTGTAATCTGGAGAGTATTGAGTTGCTAAGGATGAAGAGCTGAATTAGAGCAAAGATAGTAACTTCTGTATAGAATATAGGCTATGAACAGAAGCAGGACAGTGGTGGAAGACTTTTAGCCAGGATGTTTTGTCTCACAAGGTATTGAATTCTTTCTAATTTCTGCTAGAAATCAGAATGAAAACATTCTTTTCAGAATTTCTTTTTGAGGAAGAGTGGAAATGGACTCACTTGGGGAAGTGGTTGTTGAGAATGTTTTAGTATTTGCTTTAGTTCCTTTTCTGTGCTGATTAAATTTTTCCCTTGATTTTACACTGTGGTTATTCTAGGTATTTGTTTTTGGTTTGTTTATAAGCATAACATCAATGACTTTGCTGTATTCCCTATTCCATATTAGGTGAAAGATAAAAAAAAAATTGAGGTATATTTATTGTCAAAATACGACGCATTGAACCCAACATTCTATAATGATACCAAAGTGGAATTTTAAAAACGAGCTACATGAATGTCAAATTTTCTACACCTGTTTTGAATAAAATAGAATAGAATATGAGACTGCAGTTGGGCCACACTCTTCATCTTCATTATGAAAATTGGACACAACTCTTATTCTTTCAAGAGAGAGAATGTGGTTATTTAATCCTGTTCAAGCCCATTCAATTATAGTGGGTTATGTAATGACCAGAAATTGGGGCACCTTAGGGAGAGAGAGATAAAATTCATGTGGGGAGAAAAGAAGCATGGATCCAAGGAGAAATGAAAATGTTTGATGCACTGAGATAAACAAAAATTGAAAACAAGCATGAATTGAGTAGAAAAAATGGGATCTTGAGAGGAAACTGGTGATTTTAATAGCAAAACTGAAAAGGGGAAAAACTGGGAATAGAAAGTCAAATTCAAAGCTGTGTAAAAGACAGATTTGGAAATCTCAAGGTAACTTATTGGCCACACAGGTAATTGTTCAAATTTTAAAAAGTATTAGATGAAATTGTATAAGATTCCTAACATGGGAGCTTTGCATCTTTAAGCACTCAATAAATATTCATTGAAGAAATGCATCTTTTCATTTGTTTTAGATTTTATAGCAATGTGATATAAAAGAAAGGTAAATTCAGGATTTACAAGTAAAACAGCAAACTATCACTGGAAGAGGAAGTAAGAGGACATCGAGTTCATTGACCCTTGAGTCAGAACCTGGACCACAGCATTCTCATCTAGCATCTACTTAATGACCTGTCATTTTTGGGAAGTCACTATTTGCTATTATTAATTTTGAAAAGCTCCAGAAAGATTGTCCTCACATAGAATGAAGATCTGCTTTTTGAAAATTCCATCCTTTTACTGGGTGAAGTATTTCTATCACCTCCTTATCCTCCTTAGATTTCAACTTCCATTAACTTCATAGTTTTATTTTTTGTTCTGTCACTCCTAGGCCATCTTCCAAAACAGTTGCAGAAAAGGTGCTGATCTGAATCAGCACAGAAAATTTTCTCAACAGGGAGCTTCCTTTGGGTTCAGAGTTTACTCATATCCAGTCTTCTTGACAGAGACAAATGTGAGAAATAATTCACTTGAACCCCCATTCTATTCCAATCAGGATTGATCAATTTGATATTATTCCATAGGGGATGTGATTATAAGTTCTGATTCTTAGGTCTCAGAGCTGTGAGCTACAGATTGTAAAATCACTTGCATTATCATAGATAGATAGCTTGAAGCTGTCTACATTTTTCCTTGTTTTGGTGACCAATTACAGTGTGGTAGATGTGACTCAACCATATGATATCTACCCCCATTTATTTATGTATCTCCATACCATTTTCTCTTGCCCAACATGAGCAAGTGACCATCTTATGACCACCCATTCACTGGAGATACCCTATATTTCATCCAAACCATGACCCTGCTGACATATGCTTTTTGGTTGTTTTAGTGTAGGTGTCATTTGCCAATGAATGGAATTCTCTCTTTTATATAACTATTCTAATTTTGTATGGGATTTGTGTACCAATCCCTATAAAATTGTGGCCCTGGAAGGAGATGGTATCTAAGTTTGTGAGGAAAATCAGAGATCTACTTCACTAGAGGGGACCTTGGACCCTTTAATAAAGTGCCATTGAGTCAGAGCTCTGCCTCAGTCTCTTTTATTGTAAATGACATAATTTTAATCCCCACATAAATAAGAAAAGGTAGAGATGAGTAACTTTTCCTTCTTTCCATCATTTACTATTTTCACCTCATTGACACTAAGCAACAGTTTTCCCCTTCTTTGTTATTCCTCTTGTCCTTAAAAATATTAAAATAGCATCATATTGATGACCTTCCCATTCATTGGCAGTTTCATCTTATTTTGTGCTCCAATACCTCTGCAACTATTTTTTCAGAACTGTGCCTTATCCTTTTCCTCATCAGTAAAATAGGCAGAGCAATATTTTGGCTACTTATTTTGTAGGTTTGATCAGAGGACAAATAATCCATAAACAATTTCCCTCTATAAACCTCAATTTTAACATCTATAATTTGGGAGCAATTATATTTGTACTACCTGTTTCATAAGGTTGTTGTGAGATTAATTGGAATAGTGTATGTAAAGTGCTTTATAAACTTTAAAGTGCTATGGAAAAGTTAGCTACTATTATAATTATAATAAATCTAAATGTTATATGATCAAAAAGTCATAATATAAATATATTATTATTATTATTATTATTATTATTATTATTATTATTATTGGCATCTATACACTAAGGAACTCCTTAGCAAAAAAAAATCAACTCTATAATGAAAAATGGAATAATATCTTTTAGAAGTAGATAATCATAGATATTAGGAAATAAAGATAATCATTAGGTTAATAAAGCCATCTCTCCGTCAAGTAAAATGTCTCCCTATAGTATAAACTGGAATGTTTTGTCTGGTCCAGTTTTAAATGACTCAAATGATGGTACATCCTATGGGAGATTATTCTGCAGGCTAAGTGGAACATAATTGGGCTCACCATTAGAAAAATTTCCCTGACATTCACCTTCTATTAATTTCACCCTTTTACTTTAACTAACATTCTTTTAAAGACTACAAAATTAACTTAAGTCATCTGGCCTTGAGTTGTATGGACAGGAATCATTCATGATTAAAGTCAAAAGCACTTATTTTATATTCTAAGCATTTTCAACAAACTGACACATATGTTGGTATGAAGTTGTCTTGAAATGTACAGATTTCAGAGATCTGCTCTCTTAAATAATTCTTTTGGACTGTATTTTCTGTCCTTTTGTATGAACACACAGAGATGCTTTTATTGCTGAAATTGCATTAAGATGTTTGGGGCACTATGCATGTATGCACATATGTACAAGACCTATGAGCATGCACATATATGTGTATGTATGTGTGTCTCTATGCAAAATTAACCTTGGTTTTTGTTATACATTTCTATATTACATATTATATATCAATGTATATATTTCATCATTAATACATATATTTTTCTTGGCAATTCTGTAGTTGTACTACTTTACATGATATATTTATTACTATGTTTATATGAAATGTGTTACATATATTTAAACATCTAAAGGGATTATTTAAGCCCAGAAAAAACATTTGACTACTATTTTTAATTTTTTATATTTTTGAAATTTATTTTTTTAATTTTATGTAAAGATAGTTTTGAACATTCATTTTAACAAAGTTTCCTCTCTTCCACCATTTGCTCATGAATACTATTTTTAATGCCTGTCATAATTCTTTGATGGATTCAGAATCTCACAGCAGTGTGTCCTATTACAAGCACAGATTTCAATTGATTAGTAACTTCACATCCTAAAATCCTCCTCCCCCTCCTCATAGCTAATATTTATACAGTGCCTCTAATGCCAGATAATATTCCTTGTACTTATAAATGTTTTCTCATTTTCCACTTATGACAACCCTGGAAGGTAGATGCTATTATTGCTTTCTTTTTACAGATTTTATAGTTGAGGAAATTGAGTAAACTAATGCAATAAAGTGATTTGCCCAATTGTCCCACAGCAATTATCTTAGGTTAGATTTGAACTGAGAACTTATTGACTGTAGTCCCAGTGCTCTATCCAATGCATCAGTTAGCTACCTCAATTCTTTTCTATACACTTCCATAACTACTCCACAAAGGAACTATCAAATACTCAAAAAGCTTTTCTCTGGTTTTTTAAAAATATTTGAACATTTCTCAATATTTAATAATGCAATTATCAATGAGATACTCCAGTATTCTATATAGATATCATGCACTTACTAAAGGCTTTTCCTAACTCCTTATGTTATCAAAAATGTCTTCAAGCTTGTGTTTTTTAAACCATTTTTTTTACATATAAGCTATCACTAATAATATATTATAATCTACTTTCATCAATCTTGCTTTTTACCTTGGTCTTAGATTTTCTAAAATTTTGATTCTTTTGAAAATATGGTAGCATGTGGTTCAGAGCCTAAGCATTGGGGGAAATACAGATCTTGAAATATAGACTTTGGTAGCAAGGTACTGCTTGAAATGATTGAAAATGATGTGAAATTGCTCAAATGGGATTCAGACTGAACTCCTTTTCCCTCAGGTGTCTTCCTTTATTCTTTATCAACAATACCTTTCCAAACTATATTTTACTGACAGAATTACAGTCACATAATTTCAGAGATGCAGTAACTGTCTGGTCCAAACTATATGTAAAAGAAAAGATACAGAACTCTGACAAATAGACAATCAGTCTTTGCTTGAAAACCTTAGCTGAAATACTCCTCCTACTTTCAAAGACAACTTATTTCACTTTGGGGTAAATCTTATGGAACTAAACTTTTTTTATTCCTGAATTCAAACATAACAGCCTCCTTGTCATTTCTATTCATTGCTTCTAGTTCTAAAGCATATGGTTAAGTGGGAGGAGTTTAAGGCTTCAAAAAGTTGAAGAGAGCTATCAGGAAGCTACTGCATCTTCTGCTTTCTAGGTTTAACACTCTTCTTTTCCTTCCCAACCTCAGGTCTGTCAACTGAAGATATGAATCCAAGTCCTGTTATAATTGTTACACTCTTCAGGATACTCTATAAGTTATAATTACCCTCCCTAAAATGTGACATTAAAAACTGAACACATTGCTTTAGATATGTTCTAAATCTATTCAAATACAGTAGGACTGCTACCTCCCCTACCCTGAGCATGCTATATCTTTATTTTTTGGGGGGAGAGGGTGGTTTGTGGGCAATATATATACATATGTATATGTACATTATATATATATATATATACATATATATGTATATATATATATATATATATACATGTAAAGTCTATTTAATATTCAAACTTTCCAAACTTTTGACTTCCACATTTTTCTATCATCCATCCTTCTTATTTCTTTCTCTAGGCAGCTAACAATCTGATATGAGTTGAATATGTAAAATTAAATTTAATGTATTTTGATATTAGTCAAACTGAAAGAAGAACTAAAATCAAGGGGGAAAAATCAGGAGAAAGAAGGAAAAAAACATAAAAGACGTTTTAAAAAGTAAACATAGTTTTCTTTGTTCTACATTCATATTACATTGCTTTTGCTCAGAATATAGATGGTATTTTCCTTAACAGGTCTCTCAGGATTGTCACTGATCACTGAACTGCTGAGAGGAGTTGTGTAGATCATAGTTGATCATCACCTCATAGTTGATCATTAGTGTGTATGATGTCATCCTGGTTTTGCTCACTTCACTCAGCATTAGTTCATGCAAGTCTTTCCATGCTTTTCTGAAGTCATGCCACTCATGATTTCTTGCAAAACACTAATACTCCATAATATTCTTAGCTTGTTCATCTACTCTCCAATTAATGAACTTCCCCTCAATTTCCAATTCTTTGTTATTAAAAAAAGGGCCGCTATAAATATTTTTGTGCATGTCGATCCTTTTCCTTTTATACAATCTCTTTGGGATATAGATCTAATAGTGGTATTGTTGGATCAAAGGGTATGCATAATTTTATTGTCCTTTTGGCATAGTTCTAAATTGCTCTCCAGAAAGTTTGGATCAGTTCACAACTCCACCAAAAGGACATTGGGGTCTCAGTTTCGCTATCTTCAACATTGATCATTTTTCTTTTTCTTGTCATATTGGTTCATCTGATAGGTGTGAAGAGGTACCTCAAAATTTCTTTAATTTACATTTTTCTAATAAATATTTGGAGCATTTTTGCATTTGACTATAAATTGCTTTAATTTCTTCACCTGGAAACTGCCTGTTCATATCCATTGACTATCAATTGGAAATAACTTATATTCTTATAAATTTGGCAATTCTTAATACAATTTATTTTTCTATTTTTTTTACTTCTTAAATACTTATTTATTTTCACTGTACTGTAATAGTCTTGTTGTAAAAGTGGACATAATCTCCCTTCTCCACAAAGATAAACATCAACAATAATAAAGTGATAGAAAAAGAAAAAACTGTTCTTTAGTTTGTGTTCAGATATGATCAGTTCTGTCTCTGGAATGAATCACATTCTTTATCAACAGTCCATTAGAGGGGTGGCTAGTTGGCGCAGTGGATAGAGCACTGGAGTCAGGAGTACCTGAGTTCAAATGTGGCCTCAGACACTTAATAATTACCTAGCTGTGTGGCCTTGGGCAAGCCATTTAATCCCATTTGTCTTGCAAATACCTAAAAAAGAAAAAAAAGTCCATTAGAGAAGTTGCTTTAATAGTTTTTTTTCCTCCACAGTTGCTATTGCTAGCTGTAATTCCCTCCATTCTATTCCTCCCCACTCCCATTTATTCTAGTCTCTCTCTCTCTCTCCTTTCACTATGTCCCTCCTCAAAAGTGTGTTGTATCTGACTACCCTCTCCCTCTCTTCTATCACCTACACTACACCTCCCATCCCCCTGACCCTGTTCTCCTATCCAATTCCCCTTTATTCTCAAGGTAAGATAGATTTCTATACCCTATTGACTGTGTATGTTTTTTCCTCTTTGAGTCATTTCCAATGAGAATGAAAGCTCACTCATTCCCCCTCACCTCCCCCCCTCCACTCCATTGCACAAAATTTTTGATTCTATTATGTGAAATATCTTAACTTGTTCTACCTCTCCTTTTCCTTTCTCCTAGTACATTCCCTTTTTTCCCCATTGACTATATTTTTATAATATATTATAGCTTCATATTCAGCTGTCTCCTATGCCTTGTCTACATATGCTCTTTCTAATTACTCTAATAAATGAGACATTTCCTCTGAGTATTAACAATATTTTCACAGTTATCCTCTCTGCTCTGCTATAACAGTATGAATACCTAGACTGTGACCTCAGACATATTGTCCCAGTATAGAAAAAGCAACAGAGCTCTGCTTCAGGGATAGTGGAGTGACCTCGACAGTCTTCACTGACTCCTTACCATTCATTGACCGAGTGCTCTGGAAGTAGCTGCTGGGTAGTTCTGCAAGATTGTTTCCAGTTCCTGGGATGGGACTAGGCTGAGGTCAAACTTGTCACTCTGGTGTGGCAGAGTTTTCCTGCTGACTTCCCAAGTTTTCCATGGTGATCCCTGGACTGAGAGGTGTGGAAGCCATCCCCTCTGCCACTGACCCCTCTGTCACTGACCCCTCTGCCACTAGGACCCCAGGGACCTGGTGACCTGTAATATGCTCCTAGAAAACTGGAGATCATTTACTGTGGCAAGAGTGACCCAGGTTGCAATGTGGCCACCTCTAACACCAGTAGGATAAACCCTTCTTCCAAGTTGTCTTGAATCAGAAAATAGTTTCATTAAGTCTTTCTGTGGCTTCTGCTACTCTAGAATTTGATTAGAATCATAATTTTAAGGCATTTGGAGTGTTCTGGAGGAGAGATTCTGGTAATTCCTGCTTCCATGCTGTCGTCTTGGCTTCACCCCAAAATTAATTCTTCTTAGTCTATTTTAGAAATGAGTCCTTTATCAGAAATACTAGCTGTGAAAATTATTTTCCAGTGTTGTGCATTTCTTCTAATCTGGGTTGCATTGATTTTATTTGATCAAAAAATTATGGATTTTTGCAATTTGTTATATTTTATATTTCTTCTTTGGTCAAAAATTTCTCTCCATTCCACAGATCTAACAGATAGATCTCTTAAGTAGTCTATAGTATCACCATTTATGTCTAAATCCTATAAGTATTTCAATTTTATTGTGATATAAGGTGTAAGATATGGGTCTATACCTTGTTTTTGTCATCATATTTTCCAGTTTTCTCAATAGCTTTTGCCAAATGGTAAGTTATTATCCCAGAAGCTAGAATCTTTTTGTTTATCAAATAGAATATTATTATAATAATTTACTATTGTTTCTTCTGTATCTAATCTTTTCCATTGATCCACCATTCTATTTCTTAGCCTGTATTAGACAGTTTTGATGATTGCAGCTTTATAATATAGTTTTAGATCTGATATGATTAGGTGACCTTTTTCTTGCAGTTTTTTTTATTCATTCTCTTCAGTCTTGATCTTTTGTTCTTTCAGATGAATTTTGTTACCTTTCTTCCTAGCTCAAAAAAAGTAAATATTTTGGTAGTTTGATTTTTATGGCACTGAATAGGCAATTTAATTTAGGTACAATTGTCATTTTGATTATATTAGCTCTGCCTCACTATGATCAATTGACATTTATCCAATTGTTTTGGTCTGACTTAATTTGTGGGAAACATATTTTGCAATTGTGTTCATATGACTTCTGAATTTGCTTTGGCAGGAAGATTCTCAAGAATTTTGTGTTGTCTATAGCTACTTTAAAGTGAATTTCTCTTTCTTTCGCTTGCTTTTGGACTTTGTTGGTAATATATAGAAAAGTTCATGATTTATGTGAGTTTATGTTCTACAACTTTTCTAAAGTTGTTCATTACTCCAATTAATTTTAGATGATTTTCTAAAATTCTCTATGTATATTATATCATTTGTGAAGAGAGGTTTGTTTCCTATTATCATTTCTTCAAATTCATTTTTTTAACTGTTAAAGTTAATATTTCTAATACAATATTTAAAAATAGTAGTAGGGGCAGTTATGTGGTGCAGTGGATAGAGCACCGGCCTTGGAGTCAGGAGTACCTGGGTTCAAATCCCACCTTAGACACTTAATAATTACCTAGCTGTGTGGCCTTGGGCAAGCCACTTAACCCCATTGCCTTGCAAAATCTAAATAAAATAAAATAAAAAAAAATGGTAGTGATAATGGATACCCTTTTAAATCCCTGATCTTATTTTTTATTTTTTAATTTTTTGCAAGGCAATGGGGTTAAGTGGCTTGCCCAAGGCCACACAGCTAGATAATTATTAAATGTCTGAGGCTGGATTTGAACTCAGGTACTCCTGACTCCAGGGCCAGTGCTCTATCCACTGTGTCACCTAGCCGCAACCCCCCCCATCTTATTTTGAATGCCTCTAGTTTATCCTCAATATATGCTTGTCATTTTAAAGAAAGTTCCATTTATTTCTATACTCTTTAGTGTTTTTAATAGGAATGGAAGCTTTATTTGTTCAAAAGCTTTTTCAGCTTCTATGGAGATAAACATATGATTTTTGTTAATTTCTTTTAAATTTTTAAAATTTAAAATTTTTTATTTAAGACAATGGAGTTAAGTGAATTGCTCAAAGTCACACTTATAGGCAATTGTTAAGTGTCTGAGGCTGAATTTAAACTCAGGTCCTCCTGATTCCAGGGCCAGTGCTCTATCCACTGCACCACCTAGCTTCCCCCTGTTCATTTCTTTATTGATATAGTCGTTTATGCTGTTTGTTTTTTCCTAATATTTGCACATCCTTGCATTCCTGCAATAATTCCTAGCTGGTCATGATGCATAATCTCTTTGCTAAAATTTTATTTAAACTTTTGCATCAATATTCATTAGGGAGACTGGTGGATAATTTTCTTTGTCTAGTTAGCTCTTCCCGGTTTAGGTATCTGTACCATACTGGTTCATAAAAAGAAAACTGCAGGATTCCCACTATTCTTTTAAAGATAGCATATATGGAATTAGAATGAATTTTTCCTTAAATATTTGGTAGAATTCATTTCTGAATGAATTTGACCTTTAGGGAAATTGATGGTTTCTTCAAATTCTTTTTCTGAAGTGAGATTATTTAAGTATTCTATTTCCACTTATGTTAATCTAGACAATTTATATTTCTCTCTATATTTATCTATCTCACTTAGAATGTCAAATGTATTGGCATATAGTTGGAAAAAATAACCACAAAATATGATTCAATTTTCTCTTCCTTTTGATGCTTTCACCCTTTCCATTTTTGATACTGGCAATTTGGTTTTCTTCTTTCTTTTTTTGAATCAGATTAGCCAAAGGTTTATCTATTTTTATTTGTTTTTTTTTTCAAAAAACTCACTTAGTTTTATTTATTAGTCCAATAGTTTTCGTACTTTTAATTTTATTTATTTCTCTTGTGATTTTTAGAATTTCAAAATTTGATATTCAATTGGAGATATTAAATTTGTTCTTTTCCTAACTTTTTTAGTTCCATTACCAATTCATTAATCTCCTCTTACTCTAATTTATTCATAGTAGATAACAAACTTCCCTAAGAACTGCTTTGTCTGCATCCCACAATAGTTGCTATTGCTTGTTGAGTTTCCCTCCATCCTATTTGCCCTACTCCAATTTAATCTATTCACTCTCTCCTTTCACCCTGTCCCTCCTCAAAAGTGGGTTGTATCTGACTGCCCTCTCCCACAATTTTCCCTCTCTTCTCTCACCACCACTATCCTCCTTTGCCCCTGTTCCATATCTCCCATCCCTTTTCACTCATATTTTCCTCCATGGTAAGATAGATGTCTATACTTAATTGAGTGTGTATGTTGTCTCACTTTTGTTGAGAGTTAAGGTTCCCTCACTCCCCCTCATCTTTCTCCTTTCCCCTGCATTAAAAAGCTATTCTTTGCCTCTTTTTTGTGAAATAACTTGCCCCTTTCTACTTCTCCTTTTCCTATTTCCCAGTACATTCCATTATCTCCATATTTTTAAATATATTATACCTTCAAATTGAACTGCTTCCTGTGCCTTGTCTATATGTGCTCCTTCTGTATGCCCAATAAATGAGAATGTTCATATGAGTCATCAGTATCATCTTCCCATGCAGGAATACAAAAGTTCAACATCATTAACTCCCTTTTGATTTATTGTTCCCATCCACCCTTTTTATGCTTCACCTGGGTCCTGTACTTGAAAATAAAAATTTCTGTTCGGTTCTGGTCATTTCATCTGAAAAGTTTGAAAGTCTCCTATGTCATTGAATGTCCATCTTTTCCACTGAAAGAAAATGCTTGTTTTATCTGGGTACTTCATTCTTGGCTATAATTCAAATTCTTTTGCTTTCTGGAATATCATATTCCAAGCACTATGAGCCCTTAATATGGATACTGCTAAATCTTCTGTTATCCTGACTGAACTTCCATGATATTTGAATTGTTTCTTTCTGTCTGCTTATAATATCTCCTCATTGACTTGGGAATTATGAAATTTGACACTAATATTCCTGGCAGTTTTCATTTTGGGATTTCTTTCAGGAGGTGATCAGAAGGTTCTTTTCACTCTCTGCTTATGGGCAATTTTCCTGGAGAATTTCTTTTGCTCATCACTTTCAGGCAGTCCAATAATTTTAAAATTAGTTTCTCCAGGAACTGTTTACCTGGTCAATTGTTTTTTCCAATGAAATATTTCACATTTTTCTAGTTTTTAATTCTTTTGGTTTTATTTTATTGTTTCTTGATTTCTCACAAAGTCTTCAACTTCCCTTAGATCCATTCTACATTTGAAATAAAAAATATTTTCTTCAGAGACCTTTTGTATCTCCTGTTCCATTTCGTCAATTCTACTTTTTGAGGCATTCTTCTCCTTATTGATATTTGGACTGCTTTTTCCATTTGACCCAAACTGGTTTGTAGGATGCTATTTTCTTTAGTATTTTTTTTGTATCACCTTTACGAAGCTTTTGACTTGCTTTTCATGATTTTTCCCACATTGCTCCCAGTTCTCTTCCCAATTTTTCCTTTACCTCTCTTACTTGATTTTCCAAATCTTTTTTGAGTTCTTCAATAACTTGAGACCAATTTATATTTTTCTTGGAGACTTTGGATGTAGAAGCTTTGTCATTGTAGAGTGTGTATTTTATTTCTCCACAGAATGAAAGTAATTGACTATGGTCAGATGTTTTTCTTTGGTTGTTTGCTCATTTTCCCAGTTTATCACTTGATTATAATTTTTTTAATGTGGGGCTCTACTTACAGAGTGGAAGGCACACTCTCCAAAGCTTTTAAGAGTTTTTGCAGCTCTTTTCAGGGACATCCCCCAGGGACCTCAATTCTTCCAAGATCTTATGAGAGACTGACTGATTTCCTTGGCTCTGATCTGATCTACAAGCATTCCTTTCTTACTTAGTACCATGTGAATGGGTCCCCAGACTATGACCTGTATCTGAGTATGGGCCACAATACAGAGTCTTGTCCAAGGGATAGCAAAGAAACCTCTTTATTTCCCCCTACCCCCTTACTATTTATGGACTGAGTGCTCTGAAAGCAACAGCCAGGTGATTCTCTGCTGGGTGGCTCCTCAGACTTGCTTCTCATTCTGATGGCTGGGGTTACAGCAATCTGTGCTGGTTTGGACTCTACACTCTGGTGGGGTGGAGTTTTCCCTCTGACCTTCCCAATTTTCCTTGGAAATACTTGGCCTAAGAAGTCTGGTAACTGCCACTTCTTCAAGGATCCAGGTGCCCCAGGGACCCAAATGTTCTACAGGCTGTTCCTGGATGACTGGAACCAGTTTACTCCAGTGACCAGGGTGGCCTGGACTATGCTGAGGCCTTTGCTAACCCAGATGTAACAAATTCCTGCTGATTTTCCAAGTTGTTTTGGGCTGGAAAATTGTTTCACTCAGTCCTTTTGTGGGTTCTATCACTCTATAATTTAGTTATAGTCATTATTTAAAGGTATTTGGAGTGACCTGGGGAAGAGCTTGTGGAAATTCCTGCCTTCAATCCACCATCTTGGCTCTCTCCCCAATGCTGTTCTTAATTGACTGTCATCAGTCTATGCAAATATAATTAACTGTTTATTCAAGTTGAAGTCAATCAAACTCTAGCTGAAGTTCCAAATAAAGAAGAGTTTCTGAATATTGTTAGGCTACTTTCTTGTGATAAAGCATCTAATGCTGATTCTATTTCAGTTGAGATTTATGAGATGGGCAGTCTAATGCTCATGCAAATGTTGACTGAAGGTCTCCAGGTTATATAGCTTTAAGAGATTATCTCCCAGGAATTAAACGATGCCTCCACTGTCCAGTTCTATAAAGGTAAAGGGAATAGAGTATCCTGTGACACTTACAGGAGTATTTCTCTTTTGGTTTGCTGATATGAGTCTTGCTAGAATCCCCCCTCATTAGGGTGATCCTTCACCTGGAAGATGCTCATCTCTCAGAGCCAGTGTGGCTTCAGAAAGTGTCAAGGAATAGTTGATATGGTATTTGTATCCAACAACTACAGTAAAAATGCCAAGAGCAGAGAGATATGAATACAATGTGTGTAGATCTGACAAAGGTCTTTGATACTACCAGTCATGAGGGCTTATGGAAAATTATATCAAAATTTGGTTGTCTGGAGAAGTTCATCAGTATTGTATGTCAATTTCTTAACAAAGTGCATACCCAGGTTTTGGATAATGGTGAATGTTCTGTTCAATTTCTTGTCATCACTGGAGTGTAACTAAACTATGTCCTTGCTCTCATGTTTTTAGTATGATGTTTTCAGTCTTCTTACAAAATGGCCTTGAGTATGAGCATGTCATCAAGGTCAGCTACTGTAAATTCTTTACTATGAAAATTCTACAAGCCAAGACCAAAGTGGAGGGAGTATTGGTGCATGATTTTCTGTTTGTAGATGATGCACTCAATGCAGCCTCTGAAACAATAAAGTATGGATAAATTCTTGGCAGCTTGTATTAACTTTGGGCTAACAATTAACACCAAGAAAACACAAGTGCTCCACCACAACATTTATATGTGGAACATTGATTATAGAAAATGGAGATGTTCTGAATATTGTGGATAAGTTTACTTATCTTGACAGTGTACTTTCCAGTGAGACTGATAATGAGGTTGACACCTCATTTGATAATGACCCATTTCTAGAACTAGCTCAGTTTTTGGGAGACTGCAAAAGAGTGTGGGAGAGAAGAGAGAAAGCAACATACACACTCAATGTGGCATAGAAATTGGTCTCATTCTGATGGGGGAGGGGAAGCAAGGTATATGTGATAAAAGAGTGGGAAGCTCATGGGAGAGGGTGGTGAGATACAACATAATTTTTTTTGCAAGTCAGTGGGGTTGGGAGGTTTGCCTGGGATCATATAATTGGGTGGTTTTGGGGTTTCTGGCGCCATATTTGGGCTCAGGTCCTCCTGGCTCCAGGGCCAGTGCTCTGTCCTCTGTGCCACCTGATTGCCAACTTTTGAGGAGGGACAAAGTGGAAGGAGTGAGAGAATAGAATAAATGGGAGTGGGGAAGAATAGAAGGAAGGGATATACAGTTAGCAGTATCCAACTGAAATTATATGAAGTCATTGTACTGATCTTATTCCTGTTTGCCTGGGAAACTTGAACAGTCTACAAGTGCTATCCTAGGAAACTGAATCTATTGCATTTAAATTGTCTTAGAAAATTTTTGAAGATAACCTGTCAAGATAAATCTAGATACTGAAGTCCTTTCTCAAACTGAACTGCCAACATTCAAATATTACCACAGGGAACACAAGTGATGTACTGATCATGATGTTTGAATACCAGGCATACCTGTGACAATAAGATTTTTTATGGAGAATTCACATAGGGCAAGTGCTCTAAGAAGAAATGTTATAGGGACATTCTGAAGGTCTCTCTTAAGGACTTTGGAATTGATTGTGTATGGGAGATACTGGCACAGGATTGCCCAGAATGGTGTGCTTTCATCAGGGTATATCTTCCAGAAGAGATGAAATACAGGATGAAAAGAATCTATATGTATAGGAATATTATAGAAACTCTTTTCTGGGGGCAGGGAGCTTGAGATTTAGGGTATGCCCAACAATGGGGGAAATGTCTGAACAAATTTTGATATGTGATTGAGTTGAAATCCTGCTCTCTCATGGGAAATGATGAATAGAATGTTTTCAGTAAAACATGTTCATGAGCAAAAGCAATGGCAAATTACTTTGGATAAAGTAATAGCAGTTTTGCAAGATGATCAACTGTGAATGACCTACATATCTATCTATCTATCTATCTATCTATTTGCTCATCCATTTATTTATTTAAATTTATTTATTTTTAAAATACTACAATAGTCTTGTTGCAAAAGTAAACATAATTCCTTTCTCCTCCCCTGCAAAGAGAGAGAAACCTCAAGAAAAATAAAGTGAGAGAAAAAGAAAAAAAAATGTACTAGGTTGTGTTCAGATATCATCAGCTCTAGCTCTGGAATGGATCACATTCTTTATAAGTCCATCACAGAAGTTGCTTCAATATTTTCCCCCCACAGCTGCTACTGCTAACTTTATTCTATTTCTCCCCACTCCCATTTATTCTTATTTCTCTCTTTCATTTTGTCCCACCTCAAAAGTGGGCATCCAGGTGGCACAGAGGACAGGACACTGGCCCTGGAGCCAGGAGAACCCAAACCAAAATCTTGCCCCAGACACCCAACAACCACACAGTTGTGTGTCCCAAGGCAAGCCATCCAACCCCACTGCCTTGCAAAAAAATTGTGTTGTATCACACTACCCTCTTCCATGATCTTCCTTTTCTTCTATCACCTATACCCTGCTTCACCTCCCTCATTGCCTTTCTCCTATCAGGGTGAGACAGATTGCTATACCTTATTTAGTGTTTATGTTGGTTCCTCTCTGAGCCATTTCCAATGAAAATGAAGGCTCACTAATTAGCCCTTACCCCTCCCTCCACTCCAATGCAAATGCTTTTTCTTGACTCTTTAAAGTGAAATATCTTAGCTTATTCTACCTTTCCTTTCCCTTTCTCCCAGTACATTTCTTTTTCACCTATTGACTCCATCTTTATAATATATTTTACATTTATATTTAGTTCTCTCCTGTGCCTTGTCTATGTATACTCCTTCTAATGAATGAGAAGATTCATATGAGTTATTGTTATCATTATCCCATGTAGGAATACAAACAGTTCAACATCATTAAATCCCTCATAATTTTCCGTTCCTATTCTCTATTCTTCCACACCATTATACTTCACCTGAATCCTGTACTTGTAGATCAAATTTTCTGTTGAGCTCTGGTCATTTCAACAGGAAAGTTAGAAAGTCCCCTGTTTCATTGAATGTCCACCTTTTCCCCTGAAAGACAATGCTCAATTTTTCTGGCTAGTTGATTCATGGTTGCAGTACAAGCTCTTTTGCCTTCCAGAATATCATATTGCAAGCCCTATGAACCCTTAATATGGATGCTGCTAAATACTGTAAAATCCTACTGTAATGCCACAATATTTCAATTTTTTTCTGTATACTTGTAATATTTTCTTTTTGACTTGAGAGTTCTGGAATTTGACTGTAACCTTTCTGGAAGTTTTTTTTTGGGGGGGGGACTCTTTCAGGTGGTGATTGGTGAGTTCTGCAATTTCCTGAAAAATTTCTTGAAAAATGAGGTCGAAGCTCTTTCCCTGATAGCCCAATAATTTTTGATTTATCGCTTCTTGATCTATTTTCCAGATCAGTTGTTTATCCAATAAGATATTTTACATTTCCATCTAGTTTTATATTCTTTTGTTTTTGATTTTTTTTGTTCCTTGATTTCTCACAAAGTCATCAACTTTCCTTAGCTCCATTCTATATTTGAAGGAGTTATTTGTTTCAGAGAGTTGTCTAATCTTTTCAATTTGACCAATTATTTTTTATCTGGTATTCTTCTTCTCATTGACCTTTTGGACTGCTTTTTCCATTTGAACTAAACTGGTTTTTAACATGTTATTTTCCTTTTCATTTTTGTTTTTCACAAGGCAATGGGGTTAATTGACTCGCCCAAGGTCACACAGCTAGGTAATTATTAAGTGTCTGAGGTCAGATTTGAACTCAGGTCCTCCTGACTCCAGGGCTGGTGCTCTACCCACTGAGCCAGCAAACTGCTCCAGCATGTTATTCTCTTCAGTATTTTTTATCTCCTTCACCAAGCTGCTGAATTGTTTTTTAATTTTCCTGCATCATCATCATCATCATCATCATCATCATCATCATCATTCTTATTTCTCTTCCCAATTTTTCCTCTACCTCCTTTGAATGATTTTCAAAATCTTTTTTGATCTCTTCCATAGACTGAGACCAATTCCTATTTTTCTTGGAGGTCTTGAATACAGAAGTTTTGACTTTGCCATCTCCTGAATGTATGATTTGAACCTACATGAGACCAAAGTAATTATCTATAATCAGATTCTTTTTCTTCTCTTCTTTACTCATTTCCCCAGCCCATGACCTGGTTTAAATGTACTTCCCACTTTTGAGAATTTGGAGACATCAGGGATAAAAGGAAAAGAAAGAAAATAGTATAAGTGAGAAAAGATAGCATGCAAGTAAATAAAGTGTAGGTAATCATAACTGTAAATGTAAATGATGAGACTTCCAGCCAAGATGGCAGAGAGAAGACATGCACAGTTCTAAAGTCTCCTATCTTTCTCCATCTATCATATGAAATAAACCTCTTAACAGAAATCTGACTCACAAAACCCGGAAAGAAAAGCCAGGAGAATGAACATCTACCTCAGGATTTGCCTCCTGCAGAAGCACTGGATGAATTTGGGTGGTTGAGTCTGGGGTCAGAGGGCAGATCAGCCCTGGGTCAGACAGATTTGCAGCTGAATTGGAGCCTGGAGTATGAGGGTTCAAGAGCCACATCTGCTAGATCAGCATTGGGGCTAGATGGAAGGGGCTTGAGTCAACTAGGGAGCAGAGGCACTGGAGTTGGTGCTGTCTCTCTGGAGCTTGCCGACAGGGCTGGGAGGAGAGTTCTGGTGCAGGAGAGTTGCAGACACCATCCCTGGGCTCCTCTGGTCTGAGGAACTCTGAGTCCACACCTCCATTACAGATGAAACTTCTTCCTGGAACAAACAATTGCAGACTACTTCAGCCTCAGGCACAGGTGTGTGAGCAGAAGAACCAGCCCCTCTGACAATCCAGACAGGAATGACTTCAGGCCAGGGTAAAGAGCACCAATGACTGAAGGCAAAATAATTCAATAGCTCCAACTCCTCCCTTCAAGCAAAGGGAGAAGGCCTCAATCAAGGTCACAGACCTCCAGAGAAAGCAACCAGCACCTCCTACTGGCAATCCAGAGAAACTTCATTCAGTGAATAAAGCCTTTAGCAATCCCAAGCCTCTGTGAACCAGCCCCTCAGAAACTCAATGTCTTAGCAAAATGAAGAAGGGTCAGCAGAAAGGTAGATCCACAGAAAAAGTCTTGGAAGGGAAAGACCCTAACTCAGCAAAACCTAGAACCTCTGAGGAGAATATGATCTGGTCTGCAGCACAGGAAGACTTACTTGAAGAAATAAGGAAGGAGCTAAAAAATCAACTGGAAAATTTGGGAGAAACAATTAATATCTTGCAACAAGAAAACAAATCCTTAGTAAATACATTTGGACAAATACAAGAGGAGAATAAATCTCTCACATATTCAATTGGACAAATACAAAATGAGAATAATTCTCTCAGATCCTCAATTGGGCAAATGCAAAAAAGAAAATAATTCTCTCAAAACCTCAACTGGTCAAATGGAAAGCTCTTTCAAAAGTAGAATTGACCAAATAGAAAAGGAGTTGCAAAAGTTAATGAAGAAAACTCCTCCCTAAAAAAAGAATGGAGTCTGCAGAAACTAATGACTCCATGAGACAGCAAGAGCCAGTTAAACAAAATAAAAAAATAGAAGAAAATGTAAAATACCTAATCAACAAAACCACTGACCTTGAGAATAGGTCGAGTAGGAGCAACCTGAGAATTATAGGACTTCCTGAAAACATTGAAGAGAAAAAAAAGCCTGGTCTTAATATTACAGGATCTATTGATGGAAAACTGCTCTGATATCATGGAACCAGAGGAAAAAGTAGTTATTGAAAGAATACATTGATCCTCTCCAGAAAAAAGATAGTAAAATGAAAACATCAAGGAATGTTGTGGCCAAATTCAAGAATTATCAGATAAAAGAGAAATCCTGCAAGCAGCCATAAAGAAACAATTTAAATATCAAGGAGCCACAGTAAGGATCATGCAGGACCTGGCTGCATCAACATTAAGGGATTGAAGGGCCTGGAATGAGATATTTCAAAGAGCAAGGGATCTTGGAATGCAGCCATGAATCTACTGTCCCACGAAGCGGAGCCTTCTCTTCCAGGGAAAAAGATGGACATTTAATGAAATGGAAGAATTCCAAAAATTCCTGATGAAAAGACCAGAGCTAAATAGAAAATCTGGACATCAAACAGGAGGTTCAACAGACACGTGAAAAGATTAAAAAAAAGGGAGGTGGGGTGGTAAAAGGAAAAAAAACTGCTATCCAATAAGTTGAAACTGGCTATAACCCAGCATGTGGAAAAAGATTCTCAAAAATCTTGAGAATTATAACTCTAACAGAGAGAATGTACCTAGACAGAAATGATGGACATTCATTACCTATCCATGAGACTGCTATCCAATGGGATGTAACTGGCTTTAACCCCACTTGGGAGAAAAACTCTAATAACTCTCAAGAATTTTTAGCCTTTTAGATAGAATATACTTAACTAGAAATGAAAGATACTCAGAATTTTCTATGACTCAGATAGAATGATCTAAAAAAACTACCTCCTTAAAAAGGAGGACAGGAAAGAGATACAATGAGGGAGGGGATTGAAGGGGATAAATTTCATTACACTAAGAGATACAAAATTCCTATGGTAATAGAGGGGAAGAAGGGAGCAGATGAGAAACATCTGAATCTTCTTCTCATCAGACTTGGCTTAAAGTCAACCTACACATACTCAGTTAACTTATAAAACATCTACCCTTTCAAGTATTAAAAAGGGAAAAGGGGAGGGGGGGACAGAGAAAGGGAAGGGGATTGGGGAGAAAAGGGGAACTAACAAAAGGAACAGAAGGGGAAAGGGAAAAAGGGAAAGGGGAAAGAAAGGGGAGGGGATGATATAGGAGGACAAACACACTGAAGGGAGTGGTATTCAAAAAAAATTGGGGGGAATATGGATAAGGCAGGGAAGCAGAAAATACAAACATGGAAGATAGCATGGAGGGTAATAAAGAATTAGTAATCACAACTTTGAATTTGAATGGGATGAGCTCTCCCTTAAAATATAAGTGAACAGCAGAGTGGATTAAAAACCAGAAACCTATAATATGCTGCTTACAATAAACTCATTTGAAGCAGTGAGATACATATAGGGTAAAGGTAAAAGGTTGCAGAAAAATATATTTTGCTTCAGCTGAAGTAAAAAAAGCAGGGGTAGCAATCCTTATCTCAGACAAAGCAGCAGCAAGAAAGATAGCATTAAAAGAGGTAAGGAAGAAAACTTTATCCTCCTAAAAGGTACCATAGACAATAAAGTTATTTCAATGCTGAATATATATGCACCCAGTGCGAGAGCATCCAATTGTTAGAAGAGAAGCTGAAAGAACTACAGGAAGACATAGAGAACATATCTCTACTAGTGGGAGACCTCAATCTCCCACTCTCAGATCTAGACAAATCGAATCATAAAATAAACAAGAAAGAAGTTAAGGAGGTAAATATACTGTTAGAAAAATTAGATATAGTAGACTTATGGAGGAAACCTAATGGGGATAGAAAGGAATATACCTTTTTCTCTGCAGTACATGGAACTTATACAAAAATTGACCATGTACTAGGACATAAAAACATAATGATCAACTAAAGAAAGGAAGAAATAGTGAATACATCTTTCTCAAATCACAATGAAATAAAAGTCATATGCAGTATTGGGCCAAGGAGATATAGACCCAGAACAAATTGGAAACCGAATAACTTCATTTTAAAAATGAGTGGACCAAAAAAACAAATTTTAGAAAGAATTAAACATTTTATCCTAGATAATGATAATAATGAAACAACATACCAAAACCTATGGAATTCATTCAAAGTGACTCTCAGGTGATATATCATACATAGCTTTAAACACTTACATGAATAAATTGCAGAAAGAGGAAATCAGTGAACTAAATATGCAACTAAAAAATTAGTGAAAGAACAAATCAAAAATCCCCAATTAAATAACAAATTAGAAATACTAAAAATTAAAGGAGGAAATTAATAAAATTTAAAGCAAAAAATCTATTGAATTAATAAATAAAACCAAAAGTTGGTATTATGAAAAAAATCAATAAAATTGATAAACCTCTGGTCAATTTTATTAAAAAAAAGGAAGAAGAAAACCAAATTGCTAGTATCAGAAATGAAAAATTTGAAGTCACCACCATTGAGGAGGAAATTGAAGTAATAATTCAAAATTATTTTGCCCAACTCTATGGCAATAAGTTTAATAATCTAAGTAAAATGGATGAATATTTACAAAAGTATAAGTTGCCCAGGTAAAATGAAGAAATTAAATACCTTAACAACCCTATCTCAGAAAAAGAAATTCAACAAGCACTCATTGAACTCCCTAAGAAGAAATCTCCAGGGCCTGATGGATTCACAAGTGAATTCTACCAAACATTTAAGGAAGAATTGCTTCCAATTCTATATAAACTCTTTGGAAAAGTAGGGAAAGAGGGAACTCTGCCTAACTCTTTCTATGAAACCAATATGGTGCTGTTACCTAAACCGGGAAGAGTTAAAACAGAGAAAGAAAATTATAGACCTATCTCCCTGATGAAAATAGATGCAAAAATCTTAAATAAATTCTTAGCAAAACGATTACAACAAGTTATCACCAGGATTATGATCAAATAGGATTTATTTCAGGAATGCAGGGTTGGTTCAATATTATTAGTATACTCAATTATATCAACAACAGACCTATCAGAAATTAGATGATCATATCAGTAGATGCTGAAATAGCTTTTGACAAAATACAGCATCCATTCCTACTAAAAACACTAGAGAGTATAGTAATAAATGGACTGTTCCTTAGAATAATTAGCAGTATCTATCTGAAACCATCAAAAAGCATTACATTTAATGGGGAGAGGCTAGAGGCATTCCCAATAAGTTCAGGGGTGAAACAAGAGTGGCCATTATCACCACTATTATTCAATATTTTTTAGAAAAGTTAGCTTCAGCAATTTGGGAAGAAAAAGAAATTGAAGGAATTAGAATAGGGAAAGAAGAGACAAAACTCTCACTCTTTTCAGATGACATGATAGTCTACCTATAGAATCCCAATAAGTCATCCAAAAAACTACTGGAAACAATTAGCAATTTTAGCAAAGTTGCAGGTTATAAAATCAACCCTCATAAATCCTCAACTTTTCTATATATGTCTAGCAAGATACAGCAAGAAGAGCTAGAAAGTGCAATCCCATTCAAAGTAACCTCAGACAATACAAAATACTTGGGAGTCTGTTTGCCAAGACAGACTTTAGAATCTTTTTTTAAATTTATTTTCATTAAAGATATTATTTGAGTTTTACAATTTTCCCCCAATCTTGCTTCCCTCCCCCCACCCCCACCCCCACACAGAAAGCACTCTGTCAGTCTTTACTTTGTTTCCATGTTGTACCTTGACCCAAATTGGGTGTAATGAGAAAGAAATCATATCCTTAAAGAGAAGAGAAGTCTAAGAGGTATCAAGATCAGACAATAAGATATCTGTTTTTTTTCTAAATTAAAGGGAATAGTCCTTGCACTTTGTTCAAACTCCACAGCTCCTTATCTGGATAGAGAAGGTACTTTCCTTTGCAGACAGCCCAAAATTGTTCCCAATTGTTGCACTGATAGAATGAGCAAGTCCTTCAAGGTTGAAAATCACTCCCATGTGGCTGTTAGGGTGTACAGTGTTTTTCTGGTTCTGCTCATCTCACTCAGCATCAGTTCATGCAAATCCCTCGAGGTTTCCCTGAAATCCCATCCCTCCTGGTTTCTAACAGAACAATAGTTTTCCATGACATACATATACCAGAGTTTGCTAAGCCATTCCCTAATTGAAGGATATTTACTGGATTTCCAATTCTTTTCCACCACAAACAGGGCTGCTATAAATATTTTTGTACAAGTAATGTTTGTACCCTTTTTTCATCATCTCTTGAGGGTATACACCCAGTAGTGGTATTGCTGGGTCAAAGGGTATGCACATTTTTGTTGCCCTTTGGGCATAGTTCCAAATAGCTCTCCAGAAGGGTTGGATGAGTTCACAGCTCCACCAATAGTGTAGTAGTGTCCCAGCTTTCCCACAACCCTTCCAACAATGATCATCATCCTTCCTGGTCCTACTGGCCAATCTGAGAGGTGTGAGGTGGTACCTCAAAGAAGCTTTAATTTGCATTTCTCTATCAATTAATGATCTAGAGCATTTTTTCATATGGCTATGGATTGCTTTGATCTCCTCATCTGTAAATTGCCTTTGCATATCCTTTGACCATTTCTCAATTGGGGAATGGCTTTTTGCTTTAAAAATATGACTCAGTTCTCTGTATATTTTAGAAATGAGTCCTTTGTCAGAATCATTAGTTGTAAAGATTGTTTACCAATTTACTACATTTCTTTTGATCTTGGTTATATTGGTTTTATCTGTGCAAAAGCTTTCTTAATTTAATGTAATCGAAATTATCTAATTGGTTTTTGGTGATTTTCTCCAACTCTTCCTTAGTCATAAACTGTTCCCCTTTCCATAGATCTGATAAGTAGACTAGTCCTTGATCTTCTAATTTGCTTATAGTATTGTTTTTTATGTCTATGTCCTGCAACCATTTGGATCTTATCTTGGTAAAGGGTGTGAGGTGTTGGTCTAATCTAAGTTTCTTCCATACTAACTTCAAATTATCCCAGCAATTTTTATCAAAGAGGGAGTGGCCGGACTCTTTGGGTTTATCAAGCAGCAGATTACTATAATCATCTCCTGTTTTTACACCTAGTCTATTCCATTGGTCCACCACTCTGGCTCTTAGTCAATACCAAGAAGTTTTGATGACTGATGCTTTATAATATAATTTTAGATTGGGTAGGGCTAAGCCACTTTATTTTGCACTGTTTTTTCATTAAGCTCCTGGCAATTCTTGACTTTTTATTTCTCCATATGAATTTACTTACAATTTTTTCTAACTCGTTAAAGTAATTTTTTGGCATTTTTTTGGTAGGGAACTAAACAGATAGTTTAGTTTTGGTAGAATTGTTATTTTTATTATATTAGCTCTACCTATCCATGAGCAGTTGATATTTGCCCAGTCATTTAAATCTAATTTAATTTGCATGAGAAGTGTTTTATAATTGTTTTCAAAAAGATTCTGAGTGTGTCTTGGCAACTAGACTCCCAAATATTTTATATTGTCTGAGGTTAATTTGAATGGGATTTCTCTTTCTAGCTCTTCCTGCTGTTTCTTGCTAGACACATATAGAAAATTTCAGGATTTATGAGGGTTTATTTTATAACCTGCAACTTTGCTAAAATTGCTAATTGTTTGCAGTAGTGTTTTAGATGATTTCTTGGGATTCTCTAGGTAGACCATCATGTCATCTGCAAAGAGTGAGAGTTTTGTCTCTTCCTTCCCAATTCTAATTCCTTCAATTTCTTTTTCTTCTCTAATTGCTGATGCTAATATTTCTAATACAATATTGAATAGTAGTGCTGATAAAGGGCACACTTGTTTCACCCCTGATCTTATTGGGAATGCCTTTAGCCTCTCCCCATTGAGTATAATGCTTGTTGATGGTTTCAGATAGATACTGCTCATTATTTTAACGAACAGTCCATTTATTCCTACACTCTCTAGTGTTTTCAATAGGAATGGATGCTGTATTTTGTCAAAAGCTTTTTCAGCATCTATTGATATGATCATATGATTTCTGATAGTTTTGTTGTTGATATAATTGAGTATATTAACAGTTTTCCTAAAATTGAACCAACCCTGCATTCCTGGAATAAATCCTATTTGATCATAATGTATTATCCTAGTGATGACTTGTTGTAATCATTTTGCTAAGATTTTCTTTTGGATTTTTGCATCTATATTCATGGGGGAAATAGGTCTATAATTTTCTTTCTCTGTTTTAACACTTCCTGGTTTAGGTAACTGCACAAAATTGGTTTCATAGAAAGAGTAAGCTAGAGTTCCATCTTTCCCTATTTTTCCAAAGAGTTTATATAGGATTGGAACCAATTGTTCCTTAGATATTTGGTAGAATTCACTTGTGAATTCCTCAGGCCCTGGAGATTTTTTTTTAGGGAGTTCAATAGTGGCTTGCTGAATTTCTTTTTCTGAGATAGGGTTGTTTAGGTATTTTATCTCTTCTTCATTTAACCTGGGCAACTTATATTTTTGTAAATATTCATCAATTTCAATTAGATTATCAAATTTATTGGCATAGAGTTGGGCAAAATAATTTTGAATTATTACTTCAATTTCCTCCTCATTGGTGGTGAGTTTACCTTTTTCATTTCTGATACTAGCAATGTGGTTTTCTTCTTTCTTTTTTTTAAATGAAATTGACCAGAGGTTTATCAATTTTATTGGTTTTTTCATAATACCAACTTTTGGTTTTATTTATTACTTCAATAGTTTTTTTTGCTTTCGATTTCATTAATTTCTCCTTTAATTTTTAGAATTTCTAATTTGGTATTTAATTGGGGATTTTCAATTTGTTCTTTCCCCAATTTTTTTAGTTGCATGTTTAGTTCATTGATTTCCTCTTTCTCCAGTTTATTCATGTAAGAATTTAGAGCTATAATATATCCCCTGAGAGTTGCTTTGAATGAATACCATAGGTTTTGGTATGTTGTTTCATTATTATCATTATCTAGGATAAAATGGTTAATTCTTTCTATAATTTGTTTTTTAGTCCACTCATTTTTAAAATGAGGTTATTCGGTTTCCAATTTGTTGTGTGTCTATATCTCCTTGGCTCAGTATTGCATATGACTTTTATTGCATTGTGATCTGAGAAAGATGTATTCACTATTTCTGCCTTTCTGTAGTTGAACATTAGGTTTTTATGTCCTAGTACATGTTCAATTTTTGTATAAGTTCCATGTACTGCAGAGAAAAAGGTATATTCATTTCTATTCCCATTCAGTTTTCTCCATAAGTCTACCATATCTAATTTTTCTAACAATCTATTTACCTCCCTAATATCTTTCTCGTTTGTTTTATGATTCGATTTATCTAGATCTTAGAGTGGGAGGTTGAGGTCTCCCACTAGTAGAGTTTTGCTGTCTATGTCTTCCTGTAGTTCTTTCAGCTTCTCTTGTAAGAATTTGGGTACTGTCTCACTGGGTGCATATACATTCACTTCTGAAATGACTTTATTGTCTATGGTACCTTTTAGGAGGATAAAGTTTCCTTCCTTATCTCTTTTAAAGCTATCTATTTTTGCTGCTGCTTTGTCTGTGATAAGGATTGCTACCCCTGCTTTTTTTACTTCAGTTGGAGCAAAATATATTTTGCTCCAACCTTTTACCTTTATTGTATTTGTATCTCTCTGCTTCAAATGAGTTTCTTGTAAGCAGCATATTGTAGGATTCTGGTTTTTAATCCACTCTGCTATTTGCTTATGTTTTTTTTAATAAGGTTTTTTTTCAAGGCAAATAGGGTTAAGTGGCTTGCCCAAGGCCACACAGCTAGGTAATTATTAAGTGTTTGAGACCAGATTTGAACCCAGGTACTTCTGACTCCAGGGCCAGTGCTTTATCTACTGAGCCACCTAGCCACCCTATTTGCTTATGTTTTAAGGGAGAGAATATCCCATTCACATTCTGTGCTATCTTCCCTCTGTTTGTATTTTTCCCCCTTTCCCCCCCTTTTATCCATATTCCCCAGTCTTTTGTTTCTGAATACCACACCCTTCAGTGTGTTTGCCCTCCTGTATGACACCCTCCCCTTATCTTCCCCTTTCCCCTTTTCCCTTTTCCCTTCCCTTCCTTTTATTTCTCCTTATTTCCCCCACTCCCCTTCCCTTTCTCCATCCTCCCCTCCCCTTTTCCCCTTTTCATACTTGAAAGGTTAGATGTTCTTTGAGTTAACTGAATATGTGTATGTTGACTTTAAGCCAAGTCTGATGAGAAGAAGATTCAGGTGTTTCTCCTCTTCTCCCTTCTTTCCCACTATTACCATAGGTTTTTTGTACCTCTTACTGTAATGAGATTTACCCCATTCAATCCCCTCCATCCTCCCGTCTCTTTCCAGTCCCCCTTTTTAGGGAGGTAGTGTTTTTTTCAGATCATTCTATCTAAGTCATAGAAACTTCTGAGTGCCTGTCCCTTCTAGTTCATTATATTCTATCGAATAGAGTCAAAATTTCTGAGAGTTATTAGAGTCTTTCTCCCAAGTGTGGTTAAAGCCAGTTACATCCCATTAGATAGCAGTCTTATGGTTAGGTCATGAATGTCCATCATTTCTAGCTACGTGTATTCTCTCTGTTAGAGTTACATTTCTCAAGATTTATGAGAATCTTTTTTTCCCCCATGTTGGGATATAGCCAGTTTTAACTTACTGGATTGCATTTTTTTTTCCTTTTACTGCCCCCCCCCCCCCTTTTTTTTACCTTTTCATGTGTCTCTTGAATCTCCTGTTTTATGTCCAAATTTTCTGTTTAGCTCTGGTCTTTTCATCAGAAATTTTTGGAATTCTTCCATTTTGTTAAATGTCCATATTTTTTCCACTGAAGAGAAGGTTCAGCTTTGGAGGAAAGTAGATTCTTGGCTGCATTCCATGCTCCCGGGCTCTTCAAAATATCTCGTTCCAGGCCCTTCGATCCCTTAAAGTTGATGCAGCCAGGTCCTACGTGATCCTTGCTGCGGCTCCTTAATATTTAAATTGTTTCTTTCTGGCTGCTTGCAGGATTTTCTCTTTTATCTGATAGTTCTGCAGTCTGGCCACAACTTTCCTTGGTGTTTTCATTTTAGGATCTTTTTCTGGTGGGGATCAATGTACTCTTTCAATAACTACTTTGCCCTCCGATTCCATGATGTCAGGGCAGTTTTCCATCACTAGATCCTGTAATATTAAGTCCACCCTTTTTTTTCTCTTCAATGTTTTCAGGAAGTCCTATAAGTTTCAGGTAGCCCCCTCCTCGATCTATTCTCAAGGTCAGTGGTCTTGTTGATGAGATATTTTACATTGGCTTCTATTTTTTCTATTTTTTTGATTTTGTTTGACTCTTGCTGTCTCAAGGAGTCATTAGTTTCTGTAGACTCCATTCTTTTTTGGGGGGAGGAGTTTTCTTCATTAACCTTTTGCAACTCCTTTTCCAATTGGTCAATTCTACTTTTGAAAGAGCTTTCCATTTGACCAATTGAGGTTTTGAGAGAATTAATTTCTTTTTGTATTTACTCATTTGATGATCTGAGAGATTTATTTTCCTTTTGTGTTTGTCCAATTGTACTTTCTATGGTTTTGCTTTCTTGTTGCAAGGTATTAATTGTCTCTCCCAAATTTTTAAGCTCCTTCATTATTTCTTCAAGGAAGTCTTTCTGTGCTGGAGACCAGATTGTGTTCTCCTCAGAGGTTCCACGTCTCTCTGAGTTGGGGTCTTTCCTTTCCAGGAATTTTTCTATGGATCCACCTTTCTGCTGACCCTTCTTCATTATGATAAGACCCTGAGTTGGGGCCGGGCTGGTTCACCTGGCCTTGGGATCTAAAGGCTTTGCTGAGTGCAGTTTCTCTGGCTGGCCAGTAGGAGATGCTGGTTGCTTTCTCTGGAGTGTCTATGACCTTGGTTGAGAGGCCTTCTCCCTTTGCTAGAAGGGAGGAGTTGGAGCTATTGAATTCTTTTGCCTTCAATCAATAGTGGGCTTTACCCTGCCTGAGGTCATTCCTCAGCTGGGCTGGTTCTTCTGCTCACACACCTAGGCCTGAGGAAGAAGTAGTTTGCATTTGTTTGTTTGGGAAGAGGCCTCTGTGCAATGGATCAGAACCAGAAAAATACTGTATACCCTAACAGTAAGATGGAAGTGATGATCAACCTTGAAGGACTTGCTCATTCCATCAGTGCATCAATTGGGAACAATTTTAGTCAGTCTGCAAAGGAGAGTGCCATTTGTATCCAGATAAGGAGCTGTGGAGTTTGAACAAAGTTCAAGGACTATTCCCTTTAATTTAGAAAAAAAAAACAGATATCTTATTGTCTGATCTTGTTCCCTCTAAGACTTCTTGTCTCTTCTTTAAGGATATGATTTCTCTTTCATTACACTGAGTTTGGATCAAGATACAATATGGAAACAAAGTAAAGACTGACAGAGTGCTTTCTGTGGGGTGTAGGGGGAAGGGAAGTAAGATTGGGGGAAAATTGTAAAACTCAAATAATATCTTTAATAAAAATAAATTTTTAAAAAATGTGAATGATATCAAATATCCCCCCCCCCCCAAAACCCAGAAACAATTAGCAGAGTGGAATAAAAATCAGAATCCTATAATAAAATATTTATAAGATACACCAGTAAAGCTGAGAAATAGACACAGTGGAAAGGTAAAAGGCTGGATAACAATATATTATACTCTAGCTGAAGCAAAAAAAAAAAAAGCAGGGGTAGTAATCTTGATCTCAGAGAAAACAAAAACCAAAATAGATCTCAATAAAAATGATAAAGGAATTAACTGCATCTTCCTAATGGGTACCATAGAAAATGAAATAATTTCTTTATTAAGCATATAAACACCAAGTGGTTTATAATCCAAATTCTTAGAAGAGAAGCTAAACTAATTACAGCAAGATATAGACTGCAAATCTATAGTATGGGGGGGGATTTCAACCTCCTTCACTCAGAATTAGAAAAAATTGAATCACAAAATAAAGAAGGAAGCTAAAAAAGTTAATAGAATTTTAGAAAAGTTAATTATAATAGAACTATGGAGAAAATTGAAAGTGATGGAAATAAATATACACTTTCATCTGTAGCACATGGTACCTATGCATAATTCACCATGAACTAGGGCATCAAAATCTCATAAGAATGACAAAATGCTAATTATATCCTTTTTAGATCATTATACACTAAAAATTACATATAATAAAGGGCCATGGAAAAACACACAGAAAATTATTTAGAAACTAAATAACCTAATGTGTGGAAAAAAAATCATAAAAATTATCAATTGTTTCAAGACAATGAAAATGATAAGATATCATATCAAAAGTTGTGGAATATTGCCAAAGCAAGTTTTAGGAGAAATTTGATATTTTAAAAAATGTATATGCATAAAAATGAAAAAGAGGAAATCATGAATTAGGCATGAAACTAAAAAATGTAGAAAATGAATTAAAAAATTCTCAAATAACTGCTAAATTAGAAATTCTGAAAGACAAAAGAGAAATTAATAAAATTGATTTTAAGGAAATCATTAAATTAATTTAATAAATGAGTTGGTTACAAAAAAAACTAAGAAAATAGATAAACATTTAGTGAATCAGATTGAAAAAAGAAAGAAAATCAAATGACCAGCATCAAAAATAAAATGGGTAAGCTCACTACTAATGGAGGAAATTAATGTAAAAATTTAGAGCTATTTTGCCCAATGTTTGCAAACAAATTTGACAATCTAAACAAAATGAAGACTATTTGCAAAATATAAGCTACCCAGATTAATTGAAGAAGAAGTAAAACACTTTAATAAACATATTTCAGAAAAAGAAACTGAAGAAATCATTAATAAATTCCCTAATTGTCTTCTGGCCAAGATAGCAGAGAGAAGCCAGGAACTGTTATAATGTTTCCTGGCTTCCCTTAAGAACTATTATGAATCAATCCTCTTAACAGAATTTGTATCCACAAAACCCAGGAAAAAGAACCTAGGAGAGGAATATCTACTAACAACGTTGGTCACAGGGGAATGTGGCTGAGCTGGTGGCAGAGAGCAGAGAAGTAGCACAGGGAGGTAGGGTGAGGCCTGGGGACTAAACTGAGAACAGCCATGGAAGCTTTGGCTGTGTGAGTAGTGGGCAGGAGAACTCCAGTGAGTCTGGAGGCTTGAAGGTGAATTACAGCACAGTGTGTGGGAGAATTCCAGTGGGCAGCTAGACATTGATAAGATCAGTTTGGCTGGTCTGGAAGGCCAAGGCTGTGAGCTGGTATTTTTGAGGAAAGTCTTCCTGATTCCAGTTGAGTCCCCTCGCCCCCATCCCTGTGGGAGAATGTGACTCTTCTCATAACAAACACAACCCCCTCACATTCCCCTACCTCCAAAATTCAGGTATAGGCAGTAGATTTCTCCCAGTACTGACTGAAGAATGAAACTAGGGTTCACATTGTTCTCAGATAATCCAGACCTTGTTGTCTCACCTCTCCCCCCCGCCCTGCCCCAGGCCTAGGGAGAGGGCCACAAATCAGAGTCACAGAAATTCCAGAGAAAGTATGTAGCATTCCCTACTGGCTGGCCCACTTGGAAGTACTAAGCCCAGTGAGCTAAGCCACTAAGGATTTCAACACCAAAGGTGTGTGAACCAGCCCCTCCCCCAACACAAGATCCTAGGAAAATGAAGAAAAGCCAGCAGAATGGGGGGTCCATTGAACGCTACCTCGAAGACAAAGACCCTAACTCAGATGGAGAGTTAGAACTTCTGAGGAGAATATGAATGGCCTCCAGCCCTGAAAGAATTCTTACAAGAGATCAGGAAGGAGTTTAAAAATCAGTTGGAAAAATTTGGAAAAGAAATTCAAGAGAAAATTAACACCTTGCAACAATAAAAGAAATCCTTGGAAAACATAATTGGACAAATGCAAAAAGAAAATAATACTCTCAAAATCACAATTGAACAAATAGAACACTCCTTCAAAATAGAATTTACCAATTGGAAAAGGAGCTGCAAAAGGTAAATGAAGAAAACTCTTTTCAAAAATTAAAAGAATGGGATCTGTGGAAACTAATGACTTCATGAGACAACAAGAATGTTAAACAAAACCAAAAAGTAAAAAAAAAACACAGCCGGTGCTCTGTCCACTGCGCCACCAGCCATCCCAGATTTAGATAAATCTAACCATAAATTAAGCAAGAAGGAAGTTAAGAAAGTATGTAGAATGTTAGAAAACCTACACGTGATAGACCTTTGGAGAAAACTGAATGGGAATATAAAAGAATATACATTTTTTTCCTGCAGTAAATGGCACTTACACAAAAATTGACCATGTACTAGGGCATTAAAGCTTCATAATGAAATGCAGAAAGGCTGAACTCTTGGATCATAATACAATAATCCAAGAAATAAATAATACAATAAAAATCACATGAAATAATGGGCCTTGGAGAGATAGACCTAAAATTAATTGGAAACTAAATGACCTTCTTTTAAAGAATGAGTTGATCAAACAGCAAATTAGAGATAAAATTAATGATCTTATCCTAAATAATGACAATAATAAGTCAACATACCAAAACTTATGGGATACAGCCAAGGCAGTTATTAGGGGTTAGAATATGTCTTGAATTGCTTACATGAATAAAATAGAAAAAAGAGGAAATCAATGAACTAAGCATGCAAGTAAAAAATTAGAGAAAGAACAAATTAAAAACCCACAAATAAATAACAAATTAGAAATTCTAAAAATTAGAGAAATTAATAAAATCAAAAGCAAGAAAACTTTTAAACTAATAAATAAAACCAAGAGTTAATTTTATGAAAAAAACCAATAAAATTGATAAACCTTTGCTTAATTTGATTAAAAAAGAAAGAAGAAAATCAAATTACTGATATCATAAATGCATAAAGGTGAACTCACAACTAATAGGAGGAAATTAAAATAATAATTTAGAATTATTTTGCCCAATTGAATTCTAATAAATTTGGTAATCTAAGTAAAATGGATGAATATTTGCAAAAAACATAAGTTGCCCAGGTTAAATGAAGAGGAAATTAAATACCTAAATAACCTTATCTCAGAAAATGAAATTCAACAAGGCATCATTGAATTCCTGTAGCAAAAATCTCCCAGGTCAGATAGATTCACAAATGAATTCAATCAAACATTTAAAGAAAATTTGGTTCCAATTCTATATAAACTTTTTGGAAAAATAGATGAAGACAGAACTCTGCCTAATTCCTTCTATGACACCAATTTGATGCTGATACCTAAATCCAGAAGAGTCAAAACAGAGAAAGAAAATTATAGTCCAAATTCCCTAAAGAATATGGATGCAAAAAATCTTAAAATCTTAACAAAGCGATTACAGCAAGTTATCACTTGGTTAATACACTATAACCAAGCCAAATTTACCCTAGGAATGAAGAGTTAATTACACATTAGAAAAACTCTTAGTATAATTGACTATATCAATAACAAACCTAAATCATTTGATTATCTCACTGGATGCTGAAGAAGCCTTTGACAAAATACAGCACCCATTCCTACTAAAAACACAGAGTATAGGAATAAATGCATTGTTCCTTAGAATGATAGGCATCAACAAGCATTATATGCAATGGGGATAAGCTAGAGGCATTCCCAATAAGATGGGGGTGGAACATTATCACCACAACTATTCAATATTTTATTGGAAATGTTAGCTTCAGCAATAAGAGGCTAAAAAGAAATTGAGGAAATTCGAATTTGGAAGGAAGAAACAAAACTCTCACTCTTTACAGATGACCTGATGGTCCTTAGAGAATCATCTAATAAACTGCTAGAAACAATTAGCAACTTTAACGAAGTTACAGGATATAAAATAAATCCTCATAAATCCTCAGAATTTCTATATATTACTAGCAAGATTCAGCAGAAAGAGTTAGAAAGAGAATTCCCATTTAAAGTAACTTCTGACAATATAAAATATTTGGGAGTCTCTCTCTGCTAAGGCAGTCTCAGAAACTCTATGAAAACAACTGTAAAATGCTTTTCGCAGAAATCAAATCAGAGTTAAATAACTGGGCAAATATCAACTGCTCATAGATAGAGTGAGCTAATATAATAAAAATGACAATTCTACCTAAATTAAACTACTTATTTAGTGCTTTACCAATCAAAATTCCAAAAAATTACTTTAATGAACTGGAAAAAATTGTAAACTAAGTTCATATGGAGATACCAAAAGTCAAGAAATGACTTAGCCTTGACAGATCTAAAATTATATTACAAAGCATTAATTATCAGTCATCTTAACCAGTCTGTTACTGGCTACGAAATAGAGGGGTGCATCAGTGGAGTTGACTAGGTACAATAGAGACAGCAGGAAATGATTATAGTAACCTGCTGTTCAATAAACCCAAAGAGTCCAGCTTCTGGAATTAAAAACTCTCTCTTCAATAAAAACTGTTGGGAAAATTGGAAGTGAGTATGGCAGAAACTTGAATTAGACCAACATCTTACACCCT
The DNA here is from genome assembly GCF_037893015.1 of Macrotis lagotis. NCBI lineage: Eukaryota > Metazoa > Chordata > Mammalia > Peramelemorphia > Peramelidae > Macrotis > Macrotis lagotis. The sequence continues at coordinate 149,142,174 of NC_133666.1, forward strand.
ATACCAAGATAAGAGCAAAATGCCTGCAGGATTTAGACATAAAAGATAACATAATAAGCAAACTAGGAGATTGAGGAATAGTTTACCTTCCACATTTATTGAAAAAGAAGCAGTTTATGACCAAGGAAGAGAGGAGAACATCATTAAAAACAAACTAGATAATTTTGATTTCACTGAATTAAAATGCTTTTCTACAAACAAAACCACTGTAACCAAGATCAAAAGAAATATAGTAAATTGAGAAACAATTTTCACAACTGGTATTTCTGGCAAAGGATTCACTTCTAAAATATCTAGAGAACTGAGGGAAATTTATGAAAAACAAACTTCCCCAATTAAGAAATGGTCAAAGGATATGCAAAGGCAATTTACAGATAAGGAAATCAAAGCTTTCCATAGTCATATGAAAAATTGCTCTAAATCATTACTTATTAGAGAAATGCAAATTAAAGCTTCTCTGAGGTACCACCTCACACCCCTCAGATTGACAAATATGACTATAAAGACAATCATCAGTGTTGGAAAGGATGTGATGTGGGAAATCTGGGACACTAAAACATTGTGGGGGATTTATGAACTGATCCAACCTTTCTGGAGAGTAATTTGGAATTACGCCCAAAAGGCAAAAAAAAATGTGCATTACCTTTGATCCAGCAATACCTCTATTGGTCTATACCCTGAAGAGATCATGAAAAAGGGTAAAAACATCCCTTCTATGGAGGTATTCATAGCAGCTCTGTTTATGGTGGTAAAGAATTGGAAATCAAGGGGATGTCCATCAGTTGGGAAATGAACAAATTGTGGTATATGTATGTTATGGAACACTATTTTTCTATTAGAGATCAGGAGGGATGGAATTTCAGAGAAGCCTGGAAAGGCTTGCATGAACTGATGCTGAGAAAGATGATCAGTACCAGAAAAAAACTATACAGCATAGCAACTTGGCAGTGATGATCAATCTTAATGGACTTTCTCGTTCCATCAGTGGACAATTTTAAGGTATCTGTGACAAAGAATATCATATGTATCTAGAGAAAGAACTGTGGAGTTTAAAGAAAGACCAAAGACTATTATCTTCAATTTAAAAAAAAATAAGTTATCTAATGTACTATTTAATTTTGCTATGTCTAATATTTTATTTTTTCCTCAAGGATATGGTTTTTCTCTCAACATATTCAATGAATAGCATGAAAAAAAATGTACAGATTATCTGACTGCCTTCTGTGGTGGTGGAAATTGAAAAATTCAAAAACTTTTAAAAAATGATGGGTAGAAACTACTATTGTCCATAATTTCAAAACAAATAAAATATTTATATAAAAATAAATTCTCCAGGGTCTGATGAAATTATAAGTTAATTCTACCAAACAACTAAGAAACAATTAATTAAAATTCTATATATACTATTTTTCAAAATATGGAAGTTTTGCTAAATTCCTTCAATGACACCAATATTGTGCTGATATCTAAACCAGAAAGAGCCAAAACAAAGAAAAAATTATAAACCAATCTATCTAATGAATATTGATGCAGAAATTTTAAATAAATTTTAGCAAAGAGATAACAGGTTATCACTAGGATAATACAACATTTTAAGGAGGATTTCCACCATGTTGGCAACTATAGTTCAATATTAGGAAAACAATCAACATAATTGACAATATCAATAACAAAATTATCAGGAATCGCATGGATATCTTCATAGATGCTAATAAAGACCTCTGCTAAAATACAGCTTGCATTTCTATTAAAGACAACAGAGAGAAGAGGAATAAATGGAGCTTTCCTTAAAATAATAAGCACTATCTATCTAAAAATCATCAGCAAGCAATGGGGATAAACTAGCGGGATTTCCAATAAAAGCAACAGTAAGAAAAGAATGCCTATTATCACCACTCCTATTCACTATCATATTCATGCTCATACATATGTTACTTGTAGAACAAAAAGAGAAGAAAAAGAAATTGTGCAAATCTGAATAGGCAATGAGGATACAAAATTTTCATTCAATGCAATGATATGATGATATCCTTACAGAACCCTAGAAAATCAACTAAAAAACTTCCCGAAACAATTAACAAAATTATCAAAGTAGTAGGATATAAAATAAACCCACATAAGCCATCTGCATTTCAATAAAGCCCAAGAACAAGGAATAGAAAAATATGTTTCATTTAAAATAACTGTAGATAGCATAAAATACTTGGGAATCTTCTTCCCAAGGTAAATCCCGAAACTATATGAACACAATCACAAGATGTTCACCACACAAAGTCACATCTGAACAATTGTAAAAGTGCTAATTACTTATGTTGAGATCAAGGTAATTTAATCAAAATGACAATTCTACCCAAATTAAATTACTTATTCAGTGATATACTAATCAATTTACCAAAAAAAACCTATTTTACAGAGCTGGGAAAACTAGTAATAAAATTCATCTGAAGGAACAAAATGTCAAGAATATCAAGGGAACTGAGAAAAAATGGAAAGGAAGGTGGTCTTACTGTACCAGATCTAAAACTTTATTATAAAGCTGCAGTGTTCAAAACTGTCTTGTGCCTGTGAGAAATAGAATAATAAGTCAGCTGATTAGATCAAGTACAAAAGAAACAATAAGTAATTTGCTACAATAGTATACTGTTTGATAAATACTAAGATTCTTGCTTCCTGAATAACAACTCCCTATTTGACAATGACTGCTGGGAAAACTGGAAAATAGTATGGCAAAAACTAGGCATAGACCCATATCTCACACCTTATACCAAAATTAGATTGAAATGTGTACAAGATTTAAACATAAAGGGTGACCCATGGACTAAATAAAATAAAAGCATGAAATTATCTATCTGTTGGATTTATGGAGAGGGAGAGGATTATGACTAAATAACAAATAGAGGACATTATCAGTTGTAAAATGGATGATTTTGACTATATTAAATTATAAAAAAATTGAACAATTAAAACCAATGTAGTCAAGATTGCATGAAAGTTTGAAACAATATTCATAATAACTGGTGGTTTTAGTAAAGAACTAATTTCTAAAATATATATAGAGAGAACTGAATCAAATTCATAATGTTAAAGGTCTTTTCCAAGTTTATAAATGGTCAAAAGAACAAAACAGGAAGATAATATCTGTAAGTTAAAATATAGTTTGCATTTGAAGAAATTAAAGTTATTTGTAGTCATATAAAATACTCTAAATCATTATTGATTAGGGAACAATTTAAAACAACTATGTGGTTCCCACTTAAACCTATCAGATTGACTAAGATGACAAACAGGGAAAATATCCAGTATTGGAGAGCATATGTGAAAATTGGTACACTAATGCACTTATGGTGGAGTTGTAAACTGATCTAGCCATTCTGTGGTGCTATTTGGAACTATTTTCAAAGTGCACTGAAACTGTGCATAATCTTTTATCCAGAAATACCATTATTGGTCTTTATCCCAAAGAGATCAGAAAAAATGGGAAAAGTTCTACATGTTCAAAAATATTTATAGAGCTCCTTTTTTGTAGTGGTAAACAATTGAAAATTGAGGGGATGATTATCCTTTGGGGAATGTATGAACAAATTGTAGTATATGAATATTATAGAATATTATTATTCTGTAAGAAATAATGATCAGCTGTACTTTACAGATGGTTGGAAAGATTTGCATTAGAGGATACTGAGTGAACCAATCAGAAAAAAAGAGAATATTGTTCATATTAACTACAACATTGTGAGATGATCAACTAGGATGGATATAGCTCCTCTTCAGAAGTTAAACAATCAAGGAAAATCCTGAGAGATCTGCTATGGAAAATATCTGTTAGGGAAAATGTCAAATATCCAAAGAACAAACTATGGATTCTGAGTACAGAGAAAAGCACACTATGTTCATTTAAAAAATATTTCTATTGTTGTTTTCCTTTCTTTCTTATGTTTTTCTCCTTAATTCTAATTCTTCCTTCAAAATAAGACTAATTTGAAATTATATTATGTTGAGTCCCTGTTCAGACATAATATGTTGAGTCACTTTCAGGACTCCCTCAATCTTTCCCAGGCTAGAGATGAATGGTAGGAGGCAAGGAAGACAAGTTCTCCCTATGTCCATCATGGATTCCATTTATTGAACCAAATACAAGTGCTTAAATATCCTCTCCAGTCCCTAATCCATTACCACTCCCGTGGTACTTTGTAAAATAAGTTTTTGTGCTCAAGGACACTGGGTGATGATAGTTTACAGTGCTACCATATACAACAGTCCCTAACAATATTAAACATGATTTTGCCAGTTTGTTCTCTGTCATGAAGAGGGGAGTTAAGGGAACATGCCAAAAACATGTGGAATTAATAAATTTTCAATGAATGTAAAAAATCCACTTTTGCATTTATTTGGAAAAATTAAATAAAATTTCAATAAAGATAAAAAATACAAGGAAAACTGAACAAAAGGAAAAAGAATTCAACTCATTTAAAAGTTAAAATGGCAAGCTAGAAAAGAAATGCAACTTATGCAAAAGTAAAGTTAGCCAACTGGAAAGGAATATACTCTCAAAAAGATAAAACCAACTAACTAGAAAAGGAAACATAAAAACTAACTGAAGAAAACAAAACCATAAAAATTAGGATTTGACAAATTGAAATGACTGACTGTGAAAAGCAATATCATCATATAAAACCAGAAGTTTGAAAAAATAGAAGAAATATAAAGTGTCCCTTAAGAAAAATGACTGACCTGAAAAATGAGTTTAAAGTTATTGGTCTACCTGAAAGTCAATATCAGAAAAAAGACCAATAGCTGTACAATATCTCATCGGAAATTATTAAGGAAAAAAATTCCTTATATCCTAGAAGAAGATTGATTCTTGAAAGAATGCATTGATCACCCTAAGAAAAAGATCCCAAAATAAAATCTCCAAAGGATATTAAAGCCAAACTTCAGAAATCTCAGCCATAACAGGAATACTGCAATTTTCCCAAAAGAAGAAATTTAAATATCAATGAACCAAGGTCATGATAGGACTTATTAGGTCCAATTTGAGGATTGGGGGGACTGGGAATGATATTCTGTAGGACAGGTACTTTGGTTTGCAATCAAGAATCAGTTATCCTGCAAAACTCTGCATATTCTTTCAGGGGAAAAATAAACTTTCAATGACATAGAGAACATTCAAATTTGCCTAATAAAATGTCAGAAGTGAACAGAAAATTTAATTTTCAAATATAAGGCTCAAAAGATGAACAAAAAGTTAAATGGAAAGAAACCAAAATTTTATTAATAAGATTTAGGAAATATGTTAGCATATGACTAAACAGAAAGACAATACCTGTAAGTCTTGAGAACTGTATTTCTCTTAGGACAGTTGAAAGAAATATGTTTCAAATTAGGCTATAGCAATTTCTATTCAGACAACAGGAGGGAGGGAATTTGGACAAAGGTTATGGGTATAAATTGACTAAGATGTAGTGATGTTTGTGGATCTTGAGAATTGTCCTATCATTACAGTTGAAAAGAGAATATTTTGATAGATACTATTAGTACAGGAAAGGTATAAAACATTTAAGACTTGACAAAAACATTATACTGAAAAAGAAGATGGAATCAGAGGATAATTAGTACCACATGAAGAATCACTAGGGACCTCTTATAGTAGAGGGAAAGTAGGGAGAATTTAATCAATAAGTAAATCTTACTCTTAACTGATTTGACTCAAAGAGAGGCATATGCACATTCCCAAATGGAAGTAGAAATTTATTCTACCCTGTAGGGAAGTAGGAGGGAATAGGGGAATGACAGTGTCAGAAAAGCAGTCAAAAACAGAACCCAGGGGCATCTAGGTGGTGCAGTGGATAGAGCACTGACCCTGGAATCAGGAGGACCTGAGTTCAAATCTGACCCCAGACACTTAATTAGTATCTAGCTAGGACCTTGGACAAGTTACTTAGCCCCACTGCCTTGCAAAAACAAAAACAACCAAACAGACAAAAACAGAACCATGGTAAGAATGGAAAAGGGAAAGGAAGACAGAAAAGTACAAATGGGGGAAGATAGAATGGAGGGAAAGGAAAAAATGTACAAATAAAACCAAAGCAACTAAAATTAGAAGGAATACAGAAAGATGGGAATCAATTTTCTCAGTATTTCTGTAAGAAATTATGAACAGAAAGATCTTGGAAATGCCTGAAAATATTTACATGTGTTGATGTTTAGTGAAGTGAGTAAAACCAGTAGAACATTTTATACATTAACTGCAACACTGTGAGATGATCATCTATGATTGATGCAACTCTTCTAAGTAATTCAATGATCAAAAGAGACTTGTAATGGAAAATGTCATGCAAATCCCCCCAAAAAACTATGTAGAGCAAATGCAGAGCAAAACATATTATTTCCAATTTTTAAACTTTCTTTTATTTTTCTTTCTTTTTACTTTTCTCTCATGCTCTTTTCCCCCATTTGCTCTAATTCTTCTTTAACAATATGCCTAATATGGAAATATGTTAAACAAGATTATACAAATATAAACAATATCAATTTGTTTGCTTCCATGAAGAGGGGGGAGGGAAGAGAACATGTAGAAAAATGCAGAACTCAAAGCTTGCAAAAGAATGAAACTGAAAATTAGCTTTGCATGTAAATGGAAAAATAAAGCAAAGAAAAAGGGAGGAAAAAAAAGAAAAGAAAAAGAATATCTATCTTTTACCCTAAAAGAATATGCTGAATTTTGTAGAATAGCTGATTCCTGGTTGCAATCCAGGTTCCTTTGCCATCCTCATATCATATTCTATAACCTCCAGTCCTTTAATTTTGGAGCTGATTAGTTCTGTGTAGTCCTGACTGTAACTTCCTGGCATTTAAATTGCTTCTTTTTTGGAATACTGCAATATTTTCTCCTTTAGCAGTTTTGTTTTGAAATTTGACTACACTATTCCTTGGAAGTTTGATTTTGGGATCTTTTTTCTGAGGGATGATTGGTGGATTCTTTCAAGGCTATTTTATCTTCTTGTTCTTGGTTATTAGAGAATTTTTTCTTGATAATTTTCCACAAAATATTATCCAGACTCTTTTTTCTGATCTTGTCTTTCATGTAGACCAGTGACTCTAAAATTATCTCTTCTGAATCTATTTTCCAAGTCATTTGATTTTCCTGAGATATTTTACATCTTTTTTTTCAGGGTTTTGGTTTTTTTAATGGAATCCTGGTGTATCAGAATCATTCATTTCTTTTATCTAATTCTTGTCTTTGAAGTTTTATCTTCTTCAGCTACTTTTTATGATTCCTTTTCCAATTGGTTTTAGAGGATTAATTTTCTAGCTAGTCCATTTTGATTTGAAATGATTGTTTTCTTCAATCAGTTTTTCAAAATTCTCCTATATGACATTTCTTTTCTCCATTTTCTTCTTCCTCTCTTCTTTGGTCTTTAAAATCCTTTTCTGAGCTCTTCCATGGTCTTTTTATTTGAGGTCAATCCATAACCCCTTTGAGCTTTCACATGTGGGCATTTTGTCACTGCTTTCCTCTCCTCAGATGGCATTTTTAGCATCCTTATCAAAATAGTAGCTGTCAATAGTTAGCATTTGTTTGTTTTTTTTCTCATTTTGATAGTTAAATTCTGTTTCTGTGGTATAGGGTATTTAGATCAAAGCCTTTTGAGCTGTGGTCTGGGTTTATGGTTTGTTCCCTGTGCTATAGAAACCCAAGCCTGCACTGGTGTTCTGGAGCTCAATCCTTCTTCTTCAAGGTATGCTTTAGACTCTCATTGTAGCCCTGCTGAGATGGAACTTGAACTAAGTTAGAAGCTAAGCCACCCTGGGACCTGAGTTGTGGTATTGCTATGACTATCAGCCTCTCACTGATTTATCAGCTCTCTGGGCTATGGTGGGCTACACAACCCTTTTATTTATGTGAAACAGACCTTTTCCTGAAGTTCCTCCAAGATATATCACTGAAAAGCTGTTCCACTGTGTTTTATTTTTGGAGTGTTCTGTGGCTTTAAGATCTGATAAGAGGTTTCCTTCAAAGTTGTTTCCAGAAAAGCTCTAGAGCTTCCTAGATTCACACCATTGTCTTGGCTCCACCTGCCTGCTTATTCCAATTTGACCCTGATCCAACTTTGCATTTCATGATTCAATCAGTCCTAAATTCAAGTGTTTTTATTGCTGTTCAAGGTATATTTCTTCAATTTACTTATGAAAATGCTCTGGAAATGCATCAAATATATCTCTGGAATCTAGGTAAACTAGATGTACAGAATGTTTCTTACTCACTTCTCAAAAAAGGAAGCACAGTTAGATTAGCATGATTTATTTCTAAAGTCATGCCAGGTTTTTTTGTGATCACTGTATCCTTTGTATTAAGCATCACTTTATTCAAATATTTTAGAATTTTGTCAGAATATGAATTCAAACTCACTGACATATGGTTTACAGAACCACATTTCTTCCTTACAGAAGCATTTTTTTCCACTTTTTAAATCTGGTGGCAATTTTACCATTCTCCAAGGTCTTTCATTTATTCTTGACAATGGAACAGCAATCCAACAAGTTAATCTTTTTTTAGCAGCCTAGGGTGCAGCTCACCAAGACCTTTTGACTTGAACTCATCAAGGAACTCATATTACTTTCTTATTATTTTTTATATTTTTTGTTTTATTTATTTGTTTAAGGTACAGTCATAAAAAGATTTCATCTTTTTAATTTTTTAAAAAAAATTTCTTTAATTTATTTACATATTTCAGGGACAGAGGACAGACCTTGGCAGTCTCCCTGTATTCTCTTATCTTCTGTGGGCTGAGCACTCAGGGTGAAGCTGCCTGGAGGCTCCTGCTGGGAGGCTCCAAGGGCCTGCTTCAGTTTCCTGGGATCTGGCCTGTCACAACTGTGTTGAGTGCTGTGACTGTGCTAAGGGCCTGGACTTTGTGCTCTCTCTGGGAGAGGTCTCCCTGCTGATCTTCCAAGTTGTGCTTGGTGTTCCCTGGGGTGCAGATCAGGAAACTGCTTCTGCTGCTGGAAGCTGGCACTCCCAGGCTCTCTGGGGTTGTTCTTGGGAGACTGAAGTTGTTTCACTCCAGTGTGGTGCTGCCCTTCCAACCCAGTGGAACACAGTTTTCCCACCATTTTCCATGTTACCTTGGGCTGGAGATTTGCCTCACTGGATATTTTTGTGGGTTCTCTCTCTTGAAAATATAGATTCATAATTTTAAAGTTTTTTAAATATTTTGGAGAGAGCACTTAACAGAGGATTTTCTCCTGCCACCATCTTGGCACTGCCCCCTCTTTGAATCTCTTATCATTTTAAAGCAATCTTCAAACTCTAGACCTTTTTCTAACTTTAGATCAAGAGAAATAATTATCGATGGCCAGGAAGTAGGAAAATCTACAATCACTGGAAATTCTTTACCTACTTTTCTTTATTTCTCTCCTAATTCCTTCCTTTATCTAAATCACCCAAAATTCTTCTAGTTTACACAAATTGGATACAATGGAAGTCACTAATTCTATTCTTTTGTGGTGACAGGAAAGACCACCAAACATTACCATAAGCTTGCCACTGCTGGCTATGAGTACCTAGGTTTTGCCATTGTCTGTTCCTCTGTACCATTTTCATATCCTATACTGTCATCTGATATCCTGATTTAGCCTAATGACCTCTTCAATTTATCAACTGAACTCTTAAGATTTCTGTATCTTTTCATCCACCCTAAAATTATTATTTTAATACAAATGCTTTCTGCCTTTAGAGTATAAGCTCCTTGAAAACAGGGAATATCAAAGAGACTTCCAGGGCAGAGCCAAGATGGTGGCGTGAAGCTAACATACTCCAAGTTTTTCCCTACCAAAGATAAATGAAGCCTGTACTCTGAAAGTCACACTACAGATTTCAGCATAAAAAGGAGAAGGTTCAAAGTTCTCAAATGTAGACATAGTGAAGAAACTTCAGTCAAGGTCTCTCTCTTTGAGGGAAAGGAAACGTAAAATCCAAGAGGTGGGAGAGTGGGAAAACAAGCAGGAGACTCTTGGCCACACTGCAGTCTGGGTCCCTAGAGCTTAACAATAGCAGAGGTCCTGGCAGCTAGGTAGCCAGCCAGCAGGAAGGATCCCAATCCCATACAAAACTGAAAATGCTGGGGTACAAGATAGGACTGGGCCAGGAATAAAACCACTGTTAATTCAGAAGCTGGACATAAAGGAGGCAGAAAAAACCTCTGCAAAGGTAAGGCCTGTACTGCATAGGTAACATTTTGTTCAACAACAAGGTTGGGATCAGACTCCAGCCCCAGCAAAAAAACAATAAGCTTGGATCTATACTCCTTATACCCCAGGAGCAGAACAAAAAAAAAAAAAATGAACAAAAAGGCTAAAAGAGCACTCACTATAGAAAGCTACTTTAGAGACAAAAATGACAGCAATGCCATGTCTGAAGAAGAAAGCAGTGAAAAATCACTCACAAGGGAAGTATCAAAACAGCCTATAAATTGGATTGAAATACAAAAGCTCATCAAAGAGCTTTAAAAAATGAATTTAAAAAACCAAAGAAGAGAGGAAGAAGAAAAATGGTCAAAGAAAATGAAAGCCATGCAGGAAAGTCATGAAAAATTGCCCAAATAAATCAACTTTTTTTTTTTTTAGGTTTTTTTTGCAAGGCAAATGGGGTTAAGTGGCTTGCCCAAGGCCACACAGCTAGGTAATTATTAAGTGTCTGAGACCGGATTTGAACACAGGTACTCCTGACTTCAGGGCCGGTGCTTTATCCACTATGCCACCTAGCCGCCCCTAAATCAACTCTTTTAAAAGTAAAAATAACCAACTGGAAAAAGAAACAGAGGCTAATTGCAGAAAATAAAACCCTAAAAATCAGAATTGAACAAATAGAAACCAAAGAATCTACAAGACTACAAGATTCCATCAAACAAAATAAAAAGGCTGAAAAAAGTGAGGGAAATGTTAAGTACTTTTTAGGGAAATGAACGACCTGGTTTCAGGAGATCCAGGAGTGACAATATATGAATCATTGGACTACTAGAAAGCCTTGGCACAAAAAGAGAGAACCTGGAAACCATCATGCAGGAAATTGTAAGGGAAAACTGTCCAAATCTACTAGAACAAAATAACATTAGAACCATTGAAAGAATCCACAGAACCCCTCCAGAAAGAGACACCAGGATAAAAACTCCAAGGGTTGTAATAGCAAAATTCCAGAACCCTTAAATAAAGGAGAGAATATAGCAAACAGCAAAAAGAAAACAGTTCAAACAAATGCAATCAGATTCACACTGGACCTATCAGCCTCAACAATGAAGAACTGGAAGAACTGAAGCAACATATTTGAGAAAGCAAAGAACCTGGGATTACAACCCAAAATGTACTACTCTGCAAAATTCAGGGAAAAAGATGGATATTCAATAACATAGAGGACTTCCAGAATTTCCTGACACAAAGACCAGAACTGAACAGAGAATTCATTCTCCAAATCCATGACTCAAGAGTTGCATAAAAAGGTAAATAAAAAGGGCAAGGAAAAAAGCAAAACAAAACAAATGTTGGACAAGACCATCTAATTGTATACAACACTAAAAGGGAAGATATAACACTTCTAATTCTTTAGATCTTTACTTCTCTTAGGATAATTAAAGCATAGAATATAATTGAAGATAATAAACTTAAATGATTTGGATATAATTGGATCTTATCTCTCTGGTCCAAGATGACATTACTAGGTTTGAGATAAAAAGCCCTGAAGAAAAGCAAGGGTATTAACTTTAAACTTGTGTCTCATTATCCTTTGGCCCACTTTAATTCTACCAGGTTTAGTAACTTTTCTAAAGAAGGCATCATAAATTGTGAAGTCCTGAGTCAATGTCTCTGTAATTTACAATTATCTGTAAAGTTTTCAAGTGAGACCTCCAGAACCTCCCAGGACTTAGACATCTTTAAGATTCTTGCATATAAGGGACAACTAGGTGGCACAGTGGATAGATCACTGGCCCTGGAGTCAGGAGTACCTGAGTTCAAATCCGGTCTCAGCTGTGTGGCCTTGGGCAAATCATTTAGCCCCATCTGCCTTGCAACCCCCCCCCCCCCACAAATGATTCTTGCAGATAATTAGATCAGGGTTTGACTTAAACCCTTCCTCACTTAAAAAGAGGTTAATTACACTGTGTGAGGAAGGGGGAGGGGGAGAGAGCATAGCCCTTTCACCCTGGAGACTTTGGTGGGGAGGAGGAGGTAAAGTGTAAAAGAAAATATGTCTTCTTTCACTTAACAAAGTGTTAAGTACCCTGGGTGGGGATGGGGGTAGGTAAAGTGGGAGACAGAATAGGCCTTATTTCACTTAACAAGGAGTTAAATACCCTGATCCTGGGTGAGGGAGGGTGAAAGAAAATAGGCCTGAAGAGAGGGGCACAAATAGCTCAAGGAAAATGATATGGCTTTGGATGATACTTTGGCTCATGAGGAGTATTGTGTGTACTTGAAAGATATGTGAAAAGGAGGTAAGGTAAAAAAAATAATATAATTATAATATGATGCAATTTGAGTCAATTCCAGTTATCAAGTAATCAAGCAAACAATCTATGATGATACCATGATAACAATATGAGTTTATCAAGCAACCAAATAATCAAACTGTAATTAATGATACTTGATTAATGTTATTAAAGCAATAAATAACACCAAGGGAAGAGGCAAAGAAATTTATAATTTTAGGGGGAAAGAAGGGAGAATATGAATTCTGATTAAATTCTATTCAATAGATTTAGCACAGGGAGGGAATAAGATACATTCACACTTTGGTTTAAAAATCTAACCTTATGTACAGGGAAGGGGTGGTTACCAGGAATGAGAAAGGTAAGGAAGAAGGGACTGATAAAAGGAAAGGACAAGGTATAAGTGAAAATAAACAAAGTTAAATTTTTAAAAGAAAAGTCAAAGGGGAAAAGTATTAAAATTTTGATGAGGAGGAATATGAGAAAAGGAAAGAGCAAAATATAAATGAAGAAAGATAGAAGGAAATAGAGAATTAGTAATCTTCACTATAAATGTGAATGAGATGAACTGTCCCATAAAATGGAAGTGGATGGGAGAATGAATAAAAACCAAAATCATACAATATGTTGTTTACAAGAAGCACATTTGAAGCAGAGAGATACAGACAGGGTAAAGGTAAAAGGTTGAAGCAAAATATATTATGCCTCAGCTGAAGTAAAAATATCTGGGGTGGTGATCCTAATCTCAGATAAAGTAAAATAAAAAAATTAATCTCATTAAAAGGGATAAGGGGGGAAATTACATCTTCTTAAGAGGCACCATTGGTAATGAAATTATATCATTAATGAACATGTATGCACTTAGTGGTATAACATCCAAATTCCTAGAAGAAAAGTTAGACCGCAATACTTTAATGATGGGAGACCTCAGTCATCCTCTCTCAGAACTAGATAAATCTAACAACAAAATAAACAAGAAGGAAGTTATGAAGGTGAATGAAATCTTAGAAAACTTAGATATGATTGACCCCTGGAAAAAACTTAATAGGGATAGAAAAAATATACTTTTTTCTTGACAATACATGGCACCTACACCAAAATTGACCATGTGCTAGGGCACAAAAACCTTATAATCAAATGCAGAAAGGCAGACATAATAAATACACAGTTCTCAGACCATGAGGCAATAAAAATTACATATAATAAAGGGCCATGGAAAAACAGACCAAGAACTAATTGGAAATTAAATAACTTTATCCTAAATAATGGGTGTATCTGGGGCAGTTAGATGGCACAATGGATAGAGCACCAGCTTTGGAGTCAGGAGGACTTGAATTCAAATCTCACCTTGGACACTTAATAATTACCTAGCTGTGTGACCTTGGACAACAACTCATTTAGCCCCATTGTCTTGAAAAACAAATAATGGGTGCATCAAATAGCAAATAATAGAAATAATAATTATATCCAAAAAATGATACTAATGAGACATCATACCAAAATTTATGGGATGCAGTCAAGCCAGTTTTGAGGGAAAACTTTGCATCTCTAAATGAATAAAATAGAGAAATGAGAGATCAATGAATTGGGTATATAACTAAAAAACTAGAAAAAGAACAAATTAAAGATCCCCAATTAAATACCAAATTAGACAATCCAAAAATAAAGGAAGAGATAAATAAAATTGAATGCAAGAAAACCATCAATCTCATAAATAAAACTTAGAGTTGTTTTATGAAAAAGCCAATAAAACAGACAAATCTTTGGCTAATCTGATTTAAACTGTATTAGACTTATGTACTATATTATTATCCCCATCCAGAGGAAGAAAAACAAAACAAAATAAAATTCAACAAAAAAAGCCCAGTCAAGGGGAGGCTACGTGGTGCCATGGATTGAGCACTGGCCCTGGAGGGGGTAATTGATTTTAAATCTGGCTTCAGACACTTAATACTTACCTAGCTGTGTGGCCTTGGGCAAGTCACTTAACCCCATGGCCTTACAAAAACCTAAAAAGCAAAACAAAACAAAAAAACCCCAGTCATTCAGAATTTGATGAACTCTTACTTTATAAAAATTCTCTTGTGTATCCTTCTCCTTAATCCTAATTGCTCATTCTGAAAATTACTAATCTGTAAACATGTTTATCAAATGTTTATCAAAATATGTAGGTACAATTATAAACTGTTTGTCACTGAGGGGAGTGGGGTGGGAAGGGAAGGTGGGAGGAAATTGTTTAACTTAAAAAATACATGTGCCTATCAATGAAATTAAGTAATTAAAAAAGAAAACAAGGAATGTCTCACTTTTCTATTAGCATGTTTATCATTTAGTATGGTTCTTGATACATTGAAGTGACTTAACAATTGTTTCTATTTTTCCAGTTATCCCTCCATCATTCCCTTCATTCACTCCATTGCTTTCTCATCCAACTGGCAATTTGGCAGTCTTCATTATTCATCCACTTATTTTATCAATGTTGATAATTAGAAAAATTTTTATGAGTAGTCATGTATCTCATTGAGGAGTTCCTGATGTTTTATGAATTTTGATGTCATCAGCATGTTTTCACCTACAACTAAGTTCTCTGGAAATTCTCACCCTCTTTAGAAAATCTCTTCCAACTGGCTTTTGTGCAATCAATTCATGATAGTAGTGAACTTAGTTGGTAAGTGTATATTTTTATTTATCCATCACTTGAAATTGATAATCAGATGATTATTGAAAGGAGTTACTCTACAGTTGAAAAGATCAGGTGCTCTTTTATAATTACAAATGGAGAAGTTGTGAATAGTGTAAATAAGTTCACTTATCCTGGGATGTACACATTGATAATGAAGTTGACACACACACATTTCCAGAGCTAGTATTATATTTAGAAGTTTCTGAAGGAAAGTGTGGGAGAGAAGCAGTGTTTGAGTGACTACCAAATTGAAGATCTACAGAGTCTTTGTGTTGATAATTCCAGGAAACTAAATTGCTTACATCTGAATTGTCTTAGGGAGATCCTCAAGATTACCTGACAGGATAAAATACCAGACAGTGAGGTCCTTTTAAACACTAAACTGAAGATCAATCAAACTCTACTATGGTAAAAAACAACTTTGATGGGTTAGCTTCATTTTTCTTAATGACAAATATATACTTACCTAAAAGGCTATTTTTGGAGAAATCACATAGAGCAAGAACTCACATGGTGGTCAGTAAATGCAGTACAAGAACACACTGAAGGTCTTTCTTAAAGACTTTGGAATTGATTATCTGACATGAAAGATACTTGCAAAGGATTACCCAGCATGGTATGCCTGCATCAAAGGAAGCACAGTGCTCTAAGAGAAAAACAGAATTGAAGTAACTCGATAAACAAAGAAATATGAGATATGCAAATTTAGGTTTTTAATAATGTTTTTAATATAGGTTTATTTTTGCTATTTTTGCAGTTTCTTCAATCAGTAATTTCTTCAATTAAATAGTTCTACATTTTACAGTTAGTTTTCATGCATATTTCCCACATGTATGAGTTTCAGTTGTGTCTTTTCCTTAATTTTCTTAGTTGTACTCAGTTTCTTCTTTATTTCTCCTTTTTTTGTCTTTTGTGTGTGTGCTAATTCCATTTCTTCCTTCAATTCATCTAGTATGCTTCTTATCCTTTTTTACTCTCTTGAAAAAAATTTAGATTTGTTTCTCATGCTGCCATATACTTTTGAGTACATTTTTCTTTTTTTTAAAATAAAATCAATTTATTATTTCAACTACATGTAATGGTAGTTTTCTACAATAATTTTTTTTCAATTGAAATTTTTTCAACTTTCATCTACATGCATATGCATATTTTAAGTCAATTAATTTCCTTCCCAATGCCCTCCCCTCAGTAGTGAACAGTCTAGTGAATATTGTACAAAGACATTTGTGTACAACAGGTTTACAGATTATTCATTTTCTGTATATTAGGAATTAGGATTAAGGGAAAAGAAAGAAAACCATGAAATAGGAAAGGAAAACATAAGAGAATTTTTTTAAAAAAATGAATAATGTTCTGGCAGATTCTGAGAGGTTTTAGGGGAGGTTTCATTTTATTTTGTTTTCTTCCTCTAGATGTAGTTAACATTGTCAATAGGACTGTCCTAATTTTCTGAAGTGCTGAAATGAGCTGCATCAACTCACAATGATGTTATTAATGTGTACAATGTTCTCCTGGATCTATTCCCTTTGCTCCTGCTTTTCTTCAGTTGATTGTATGATATTTATGCCCTAGAACAGGGTCGATTTTAGTGTAGGTGCCATGCACTGTAGAGAAAAATGCATATTCTTTTTTTATCCCCATTCACTTGTCTTCAGAGATATGTCATATCTAATTTTTTTCTGCGATTTTATTCACCTCTTTCTTCTTGTTTATCTTTTGGCTAGATTTATCTAGTTCTAAGAGAAGGAGATTGGGGTCCTCCATTATTATTATTTTGTGGTCTATGTCTCTTTGTAATTATTTCAATTTCTCTTCTAAGAATTTGGATGCTATATCACTTGATAAATATGTTTAATACTGATATAACTTCATTGCCAATAGTCCCTTTTAATAAGATATATTTTGCTTTTGCTTTGTATGAGGTCTAGATTTCTTTCCATGACTTTTTACTTCCACTGAGGCAGAGTAAATAGAATATGTAGGATTCTGGTTTTTATTTCATTCTGCTTTCCACTTCCATTTTATGGAAGAATTTATCACATTCACATTTACTGTTAAGATTACTAATTTTGTTTTTCCTTCTATGCTATCTTTCCACATTTATACTTTTCTCTTTTCTTTACTCTTATTTCTCCTTACCAATGTTTTGTTCCCCTTTCTCTTTAATTTTTCTTTTAAATTTTAACTTTAACTTTACTCTCACTTTTAGCTTCACCATCATTTTTAGCAATCCATTCTTCCCCTTTCTTTCCTTTTCCCATCCATTTCTCTGTTGAGTTGGATAGATTTTTAAACTCATTTAAGAATGTATGCTATTCCCTCTCTGGATCAAATCAATTGAGATTAGGATTTACTTAGTATCCAGACTCTCCCTTCTTTCCCTCAACTATAATAGGACTTTGTGCCTTTTCACAAGGTGCTATTTGACCACTAATGCCTAACTTTCTCCTAGTATAGTTCTCTTTCTTTGTCTTTATTGTTTTAACAGTCTTTTACCTTTAACCCCCCTTTTTAAAGGTATACTTCTTTTATCTTTCCTATATAAACTAAATTCTCAAAGGTTGATTGCTTGATTGGTTGATAATCAGTATTGTCTCAGATTCTGTAAGTACAATGCACTTCTCAAGAGTCATAAATCTTCCTCTTTTCAATGGAAGTACAATTCTCATGAACTAGAGCATTATGCAAAGTCAAATCATTTCATGAACCCTTTTACCTTCCCCTCTGCCCCCCAACATACTCCCTCCAATTGTAGTCAAAACATCAAGCAAAGAAAAATTGCTTCATGATCTTTTCATATCCAGTTCTTGTGCATGCTCTCCCTCTGTCTCTTTTGTACCCCAACCATAGATCTACAATTCTTCCCAATTACAGTATGGAGTCCACTCTCTCTCTCTGTCCCATAAGATCTCCAACCATGGAACCTTGTATATTAAAGTATGCATAAAGTCAAGAACTTATCCTAATCTATTTATGTTCAACCTTTCTAAGCATGCCCCCACTGTCCCAATGGTACTACAACCCTCCTTATTAAAGTATCTAGTAAAATAAAGTTACTTGGTGATTTTCTTATGTATAATAACTCTCCCTATAGGAAATAATGCCCTCATAATCATCAATGCATTCATGTGTAATTTAAATCTATATGTTCTAAGTACATTCCATTCAAGTATATTTAATCATTTATCTATCCTAAGGGAAAATACAACTCTAGAAAATTACAGTTGTTACCTTCCCTTTTAGGGAAATTTCATGCTCCTGACTAGCATTTTTCCCCTTTTAAGTTTACCTATTTATGCATCTCTTGAGTCTTGTATTTGAAGATTGAATTTTCTGTAGAGTACTGGTCCTTTTGTCAGAAAATTTTGAAAGTCTTCTATTCCACTAAAAAAAAATCTATCTTTTCCCTTGACAGAATGTGCTGAATTTTTTGTATGGTAGTAAATTCTTGATTAAAATCCAAGATCTTTTGTCCTCTGAAATATCATATTCCAGCCCTTTGAACTTTTAATGTTAATGCTGTTAATTCCTGGGTAATTCTTAGTGTGCACAATTTCAATTTAAATAGCTTCTTTTTGGTCACTTGAGATATTTTATCCTTCATTTGAGAATTTTGGAATTTGACCATTATAGTCCTTGGAGTTTTTCTTTCAGGGTCTCCTTATGGATGTGTTCTGTGTATGCTTTCAAGAACAATTTTGTATTCTTCATCTAGTATATTAACAGTTTCACATTATAATTTTTTGAAAGCTATTTTCCTTGCTTCTTTTTTTAATAGATCAATAATCCATAAATTATCTATCTGGAACTATTTATAGATCATTTGTTTTTCCTAAAATTTACTTTACCTTTTCTTTAATTTTTTTCAGTTTTTGATTTTTTTGATGGAATCTTGGTGACTCATAGATTACTTGGCTTCTATTTCTCCAAATCTAATTTTCAGGGTTTTATTTTCCATGGTTACCTTTATGCTTCTGTTTCCAATTGGTGAATTTTTCTGAGTTCTATTCCCTTTCCAGTTGATTTTAATTTTTGATTTTGCATTCTTTTTCCAGTTCATTATTTTAACCTTTAAATGAGATGGTTTCTTTGATTAATTTCCCATAATTTTCCTGCATGACTCTCATTTCCCTTTTCCCTTTTTTCTTCTTCCTCTGTTCTTTGATTTTTAAAATCTTTTTAAAACTCATCTATGATGTTTTGGATTTGAATCCAATTTATAAATTCCTTTAAGATTTCCTGGATAGGTAATTTTTCACTCTTTTCTACTTCTGATGACATTTTTATCATCTCCATCTACAGAGTAACTTTCTATGATTAGCATTTTTTGTTTGTTTTTGCTCATTTTGATTGTCCAGCTCTGCTCCTAGGGCATAAGCTGTACAGTCCCAAGGTTTTGTACTGGGGTTAGGGTCTGATCCCTGGTATATTCCTTGAAAGGTTGTTGTCTATGCAGTTCAGGCTTTGCCTATGTAAAGGTTTGTTTCCTTCTTTATGTCCAGGCTCTATCTATGCAGTAGTTTGTTCCCAGTTCAGTCCTGTCTGTTACCCTATTGTTCCCAGGGTTCAAACTTTGTCTGGGATTGAGACCCTTCCTGCTGATAGCTCTCTTGTTCCCAGGACCTGTGCTTCACTGGGTTTGGTAGCCTCCCACTTGCTTTCTTGCTTTCCTGCCTAGCTGAACTTTATTTCTCCTTTTCCCCTGAAGAAACAGAACTACACTAAGATCCTCCATGATATCTATATTTAAACATTTTTAGATCTTTTTTTGTTTGTTTTATTTGGTGGAATCTGTAGCTTAAAAATTTGTGTAGAGGTTCTATTTAATGCTGTGTAGGGAAAAGTTCTGGGAGCATGCTAGCTTTATATCACCATCTTGGCTCTTCTGGAAGTCTTAATCATCTTTTGAAAGAAGAATCTCATCCAAATGGAAGAAAAAATAGAAAAAAATGATGTAATTCACAAGACAAGTTTCTTTTTTTTCTTAAATGAATATAGTAAACTCAACAATTCCTTCCTGGGTATGGATGGTTTTCTCCATTACAAGTCTTTTAGGATATTGTCTTTTATTATCATACTACTGAAATGATCAAGGTCACCATAGTTGATCATTACTCAATGTTGCTGTCAGTGTGTATAATGTTCTGCTCACCCACTCAACATCAGTTCTTGTCTTTCCATGCTATTATGAAGACTGTCCCTTATGATTTCTTGTAGAACAATCCTATCAAATTTTTATATACCACATTTTGGCTATCCATTCCTCAATTGATGGACATTCCCTCAGTTTCCAATTCTTTGCCACTACAAAAAGAGGTACTATAAATATTTGTTCATGTGTGGTTTTTAATTTTTTTCATGATTTCTTTGGGATACAGACCTAATAATGGTATTGTTGGATCAAAAGATATGCATAAATTTATTGCCCTTTGGTCATAATTCCAAATTGGTCTGCAGAAAGATTGGATCTGTTCATAACTCCACCAAAAATGAATTTTATTCCCAGTTTTCCTATATTCCCTCTGTTTTCCTTTTTAGTCATTATTGATCAATCTGATGTGTGTGAGTTGGTACTTCAGAGTGGTTTTGATTTGCATTTCTCTAATCAACAATGATTTAGAGCATGTTTTTTCACATAATTATAGAAAGCTTTGTTTTCTTCATATGAGAATTACTTTTTCACATCTTTTGACCATTTATCAGTTGGGGAATTAATTTTATTCTTATAAAATTGACTCTGTTCTCTATATATTTTAGAAATGAGTCTTTTGTCAGAAACACTCATCAGAATTCTTTCTCATTTTACTGTATTGCTTCTTTTTTTTAACGTTTATGCAAGGCAAATGGGGTTAAATGGCTTGCCAAAGGCCACACAGCTAGGTAATTATTAAATGTCTGAGGCCAGATTTGAACTCAAGTAATCCTGACTCCAGGGCCAGTGTTCTATCCATTGCATCACCTAGCTGCCCCTATTGTATTCCTTCTAATCTTGGTTGCAATGCTTTTGCTTGTGCAAAAACTTTATAATTTAATGTAATTGAAATTTTCCATTTGGTCTTTTGTAATGTTCTCTATCTCTTCTTTGACCATAAACTGCTCCCCTTTCCAGGGATTTGGCAGATAAACTATTTCTTTTTCTCTTAATTGGCTTATAATTTCACTTTTTAAATTTAAATCCTGTACCCTTTTTGACTTTATCTTGGTATGAGGGTTGAGATATTGGACTATTCCTGGTTTTGACCATATTATCTTCCAATTTTTCCAAGCAGAATTTTCTCAAAGAGTGAGTTTGTATCCTAGAATCAGGAATCCTTGACTTTATCAAACAACAGATTTCTGAAGTCATTTATTACTGTTTCTTTTGCACTTAATCTATTCCACCTATCTACTACTCTATTTCTTAGCCAGTATCTAACAATTTTGTTGACCGATACTTTATAATATAATTTGAGATCTGGTATGCCTAGGCTACCTTTGTTTGCATTTTTTAATTAATTCCCTTAATAATCTTGAACTTTTGTTCTTTTTTTTCTAGCTTAATAGAGTAATTTTTGGAAGTTTGATTGGTATGACATTGAACAAATAATTTAATTTGGATAGAGTTATCATTTTTATGTTGATTTACCTTGCCCATGAACAATTGATATTTACCCAGTTATTTAGATCTTATTTTATTTCTGTGAAAATTATTTTATAATTGTTTTCATATAGTTTCTGAGTCTGCCTTGACAGGTAGACTTCCAAGTACTTTATATTGTCTATAGTTCCTTTGAATGGAATTTTTCTTTCTATCTCTTGCTACTGTGCTTTGCTAGTACCGTATAGAAATGCTGATGATTTGTGGGGACTTATTTTATATTCTGCAATTTCTCTAATTATTTCAAGTAAAGTTTTAGATGATGTCCTAGGGTTCTCTAACTATATCTTCATATCATCTACAGAGGGTAAGAGTTTTGTTTCTTCTTTATCTTTCTCCCTTCCCCCTTTTCTAATTCCTTCAATTTCTTTGTCTTCTCTTATTACTAAAAGTAACATGTCTAGTACAATATTGAAAAATGTTGGTGATAACAGACATCCTTGTTTTACCTCTGGTCTTATTGGGAATCCTTTTAGCTTACCCTCATTATAGATAATATTATGCTTATTGATATTTTTAGATAGGTTATTGCTTATAATTTTAAAGAACACCCCATTTATTCTTATGCTCTCTAGTGTTTTTAATAGCAATGGATGCTGTATTTTATCAAAAACTTTTTCAGCATCTCTTGAAATAATCATATTTCTGTTAAGTTTGTTATTGATATGGTCAATTTTGTTAATGGTTTTTCTATTACTGAACCAACTTTATATACCTAGTATAAACCCTGTTTGATCATAGTGTATTATTCTAGTGATATCTTGCTATAATCATTTTGCTAATATTTTGTTTAAAATTTTTGCTTCCATATTCATTAGGAAATTGATCCATAATTTTCTTTTTGTGTAGGTGCCATGTATCATGGAGAAAAAGTTATTCTTTCTACTCTCATTCGATTTTCTCCAGAGGCCTATCATATTTAACTTCTCTAATATTCTATTCAACTCCTTAACATCCTTCTTCTTTATTTTATGGTTAGATTTAACTAATTTTAGAGAAGGAGGTGGAGGTCCTTCCATAGGATAGTTTTGCTATCTATGTCTTCCTGTAAGTCATTTAGCTTCTCCTCTAAGTATTTGGATGCTATACCATTTGGTACATGCACATTTAGTATTGAAATTATTTCATCGTTTATGTTACCTATTGTGGAATGTGGTTTCCTTCCTTATTTATTTCAATGAGATCTATTTTTGTAATTGCTTTGTCTGAGGTAAGGGTTATTATATTTGCTTTTTCTCCTTCAGTTGAATCATAGTATATTCTGTTGTAGTTCTTTACTTTTTTTCTGTTTCTTTCTGCTTCAAATGTGTTTCTTATAAGCAGCATAGTATAAAATTCTGATTTTTAATCCACTATACTATCTGCTTTTGTTTTATGGGAGAGTTCATCCTATTAACATTGACAATTATAATTACGAATTATTTTTTACCCTCTAAGCTATATCTCCTCCCTATTTTTTCCCTTTATTTCACCTTAACCCTTCATTACAGTGTTTTGCTTCTGAATACTGTCTCTCTCAATTTTTCCCCCTTTTATTAAGCACCCTCATTCTTTTTCCCTCCTTTCTTTCCCCCTTTCATCCCTAATACTTGAAGAGTAATATATAAATTTTAAACCAACTCAGTATATATTTTAATCCCACTTTGAATTAATTATGTAAGATTCAAGTAGTTCTCATCTCCTCCCTTCTTTCCCTCTGTTCCAATAGGTCCTTTATGCTTCTTTATTTTGTGTAATTTACCCCATTCTACCTCCTCTTCCCCTCCACATCTTTTTAAAATTACCCCCCCCCTTTTTGATGTCTTAAATTTTTTAAAGTCATTTCATCAGTTTCATGGACATATCATGGATGGCCATCCCATCAACCTAGATATATTCTCTATAATAGAGTTATAATTCTCAATAGTTATGAGAATCTCCCTCCCAGGTAGGGATGTAACTTACTGAGTAGTAGTTTTTTTTTTTTCTTTTCCCCTGTTTACCTTTTCATGTCTATCTTGAATCTCCTCTTTGAAGATAAAAATTTCTTTTTAACTTTGTTCTTTTCATCAGGATAATTTGAAAGCTACCTATTTTGTTAAATGTCCATCTTTTCCCCTGAAAGAACAAGGCTCAATTTTAATGGATAGTTGGTTCTTCATTGTAATCCCAGCTCCCTTGTGCTCTGGAATTTCATATTTCTGGTCCTTCAATCCTTCAATGCTGTTGCAATCAGGTCTTATGTAATCCTAAATGTGACTCCTTGGTATTTGATTTGCTTCTTTTTGACTGCTTTCAGGTTTTTCTCCTTGATATGATAATTCTTGAGTTTGACTAAAATATTCCTCAGCATTTTCATTTTGAGATTCCTTCTATGGGGTAATGGATGGATTCTTTCCATCCCTCTGGTACCAGGACATTCGCGCAATTTTCCTTGACATTTACAAAAGAAGGTTATCCAGGGTTTTTTTTGTCATGGTTTTCAGGTAGTTCTATGATTTTTAATTTATCTGTCCTTGAAATATTTTTACATTTTATATTTTCTGCTATTTTTTATTTATTTTATATTTTATATTTTCTTCTATTTTGTGTATTTTTTTTACTTTGTTGGACAGATTCTTGCTGTCTCATGAAATCATCAGCTTCCCAATCTATTTTTCAGAGAGACATTTTCTTTATTTAACTTTTATATCTCCTTTTCTGTTTGGTCAATTTTATTTTTAAAGGATTTTTAATTGTTGTCTATTTGCCCATCTGTTTTTTGAGGGAAATAATTTCTTTCTGCATTTGTCCAATTACATTTTAAAGGATTTGTTTTCTTCTATTATTTTTTTTGTTGCAAGATGTTAATTTTCTCTTACATTGCTTTCCCCAATTTTTCCATTTGATTTTTAAAAATCCATTCTGAGTCCTTCTAGGAAGTCTTTCTGTGACTGAAGACCAATTCATATTTTCCTCTGAAACTTCACATGGAGCATTCCTTTTAGTACTCCTTTTCTGAGCTAGTATCCTTACCTCCAAGGCAACTTTCAGTGTATCCTGCTTTTCACTGATCTTTGTTATTAATTTTTGAATTGTTTACCTATTCCAAGGATCTTCTGTAGGGAGATGGACTTGTTCTCAGACCTTCAATGCTGAAAACCCTAGAGGTTTGCTTGCAGGTCTGGAGACATAGATGTATTTTTTCTTTTTTCTTTTTTTTTTGCATTCACTTTGGTTTATTTTAATCCATAATATTTTAACGAGTCAAAGATGTATTGGACTCATGTATTCATTTGATTTTCCTCTAGAGAATTCCTAGTAATTTTACTCTTCATGTTGCTGTTTTTGTAGAGAATATTGAGAAGCTAGATTCCTTTGTTATCCTTCATTCTTCCCTCATATCTTTTATTTCTATCTCTTATCTCTATCTCTATCTCTATCTCTCTATCTCTATCTCTATCTCATCCATCTCATCTATTTCTATATCATCTATATGTATATGTATATATATATGTATGTGTATATGTATATGTACACATACACGTACAGGTACATGTACATCTATATCTATATCTACATCTACATCTACATCTACATCTACATCTACATCTACATCTACATCTACATCTATATCTATATCTATATCTATATCTATATCTATATCTATATCTATGTCTATGTCGATATCGATATCGATATCGATATCTATATCTATATATCTATATCTAATCATCTAATCTATATCTGTCTATGTCTATATCTGTATATCTATATCTATATATCTATATCTATATATCTATATCTATATCTATCTAATCATCTATGTCTATGTCTATACCTATACCTCTCTCTCTCTCTCTCTCTCTCTCTCTCTCTCTCTCTCTCTCTCTCTCTTAGTTATATGTTCCAGTAGTCAAATCTTAAACTTGGATGAGTAAAACCGATCATCATTTAACATTTTTGCGTTTAAGGTTAAAATATTTTGAAAAATAGCAATATTGCCAGAGTTTTTCCTCATACACTATCCTTTCTTTTTCATTGGTGAAAAACAGTAGTAGCAACTTAAACAACAGTAGTCACAACAAAAGAGTAAGAAATCTTTGAGATATGATGATTTGATTCCTCTTTTTCCTCTGGAATCTCCCTCAGGATTTCTTTATTCCAGAATATTCATCCAAAATGGTAAGATCCTTTCCACATTCATAAGCTTATTCCTGGACCTCCATTTTGGAGAAGAATTTAGGCCACACAATCTTCTTTTCCTTTCTGTTGAGCTTCCAACTTTCTGAATTTCAATACCATAGCAGGACTTGAACCCTCATTTCTCTCAGCTCAGCCCTGCCCAGCTTTACATTTTGTGTATTTCCTCCCCATAACATGATAAACTCCTTGAAGGCAAGGGTTGTCTTTATTTTTGTTTGTATTCACATCTGCAAAGATTAGACCCATTTATAACACATAGGAAGTGCTCAGTTAATGCCTGTTGCCTTACTTTGTCTTAGTCCTATAGTTACTGTAAGACTCAGAGTTTCTCTAGGTATATTTTCACACTTGAAAACATATAAATGACTGCAGGAGCAAGGCTCATCACATGTCAGGAATCTATTTCCTACTGTAATTGGGCCAGTCCAGGAAAAAGAAATTGAAGAGCTCTGCTATTTAAAACTCTTGGAAACAAGTCAGATGTTTTTTTTTTTTTCCCTCCGGTTTTCAAGTTGCACAATGCTCACCTGGTTTAAAGGAATGGTCATTGTCTAGTAAGGAATAGCTCTACATAGCTAGCATTCAAATGCTGATAAACACCAACCTTCCTGAGTGGAGCTTTTTAGGTGTATGAATGAAGGCAAAGGGGGTAATAGAAAGAGTGTTGCATTTGGTATCAAAGCAACTGGGTTTGAATATAAATTCTTCTATAATTCCTCTACAATCTCTTACAAGTCACTTAAACTCTCTATACCTCATGTCATCATCTATAAAATGGAAGTGTGTTTGTATTGTTTATCATTTAAGATCTTTTCCAGCTCTAAATCTATGATTATGTATATTTTTTCTTTTAATTGACCAATATTTTTGGAGGCCCTGGCCCTTGATCTACTCAGGGGCTAAGTTTGGAGATCTTTAAATTTGCAATCCTACTGTTCCGATGTCTATTCTCCTGACTCAGTATAAAACTAATATATCTCTCAAATATAACCATGCTGCATTGTCAGAGGAACTGTCATCAATGTACTGGGCTCTGACTGGGATTAGATTCTCAGACAATAGAATCCCCTCCTTTGCTCTCATTTTTAGAGTTCTAACCAAGATCACAATTTCAGATATTAGAGTTTTTGCCGTCAGACCTTTCCCAAGTTTTTGATTCTATGCTTCTGCCTATATATCCATCTCCTTTTCTTTTCCTTGCTTCCCATGCCACTAATGGGATGAAGTAAAGAACTAACAAAATGTTTCTTGTATGCTTCAGTAGGCCAGTAACCATTACCAGTTACTGAATGAATCAGATGTCTGACCAAATAGGACCAGAGAAGGATCCAGTTCTTAAGAACTGAAGTTACTCTCTGATACCCCAGAGGAACCTCAGGAGATTTTTTTCACAACTAGCACAGTTCCACTTGTCCCCCTTTGGGTTTTTTAAAGTTTTTTTTTAGTTTTTTTTTTGCAAGTGAAATGGGGTTAAGTGGCTTGTCCAAGGCCACACAGCTAGGTAATTAGTAAGTGTCTGAGGCTGGATTTGAATTCAGGTACTCCTGACTCCAGGGCCAGTGATCTATCCAGTGTGCCACCTAGCCACCCCCACTACTCCCCCTTTGAATCCCTCTGATACACTGTCACCAGCATTCTGGGAGAATTCTTTATTTTTAGGTAATAATTGCTCTAAGGTGATGGGTATGGTGGCACTGAAGGTAAAGTAGCATTTCATTTTGTGTCCTGCATTCTTATCCAGATTCAACTGTTCTGGTCCCATTAAGAGGGATATAATCCACTCTGACCCACTAAAGGATTTTCCTCTGCATTTAAAAAATAAAAACTTGAGACCAAAATCACAAAGTAATAACTTGCCCTTGTTTGGATTGTGAACCACTATTTCTTGTAAAACTAAAGAATTACTTCCTTTAAGGACTGTTCAATCCAGGGGCTAGGTGGTACAGTGGATAGAGCAAGGATGTTAGATTCAGGAGGACCCGAGTTCAATTCTGACCACAGACACTTAATAATTGCCTAGCTGAGTGACTGTGGACAAGTCAATATTAACCCAATTCCCTTGAATAAATGAAATTTTTTTTAAAAAGAATTGTTCAATCCCATTTAGAGTTAATGGAACACCTTTAAGCAATAGATTAAAATCTCTTTGATTTCCTACTCTCAACAGTCATGCATCCCCCATCTATTTTATCCAACCCTAGTCTATTCTGTTCTAATCTCTCTCTCTCTCTCTCTCTCTCTCTCTCTCTCTCTCTCTCTCTCTCTCTCTCATTGTGGCCTCTGAAAGCTACATTCTCTTGTTTAAAAACTTCTCTTAATTTTAAATCCCTTTCCTGCTTTTTCTGTAATCTTGCAGACATAAAAAGTTGGTTCCCAAAGAAGATATTCTGCCCCTGGTTATCCTTTCTTATACTGTTTCAACTTTTCTCATGCTCTTGACAAATTCAACTAATAAAGAAGTAGATGCATTCCTTCTTTCTAAATGATATTTTTAGATTCACTTTCTGCTGTCATTACTCAGAAATAACTTCTCCTTTCAGTTTCATTGTAATAGTGTATTATTCTTCCCAGAGTGTGGTTGCAGAAATCTTCAAGTTCCAATGAAGAATTACTTTTTCAGCTGTTGGCTTTCATTCTCTCTTTTTTTAATCTAGTAGAGAGGATAAAACAAATATGCAATTGTTTATATAAATTAGTGTATATTACATATATAAGATATAGAAGTAAAATATTGTTCTATGTAATTATAAATATGAGAAAAATACTATAAATGACTAGAAATAGTAATAGCTAACATAATGCTTTAAGGTTTAGCAAGCATCTAGACTTTTATTCTTTATCTCTATTCCAACCACATGATCTTGGAATTTCTATAGGCATATTGAGCCTCCCAGTTGATTAATATCTTCAGTTTTCATAATTTGTAACTCAGACACATAAGAATGGTTATACTATTGATCTCACTATCATTCTTAAGTGCTATATAACTCCATGATGCAGAACTCTGAAATTTCCCTTCTGAACACAATTTTTTACTTTTTACCTTAAACCTTTCCTGGTACCTCACTTCTAAATGTTCTTCATCCCCATTTTGACCTTAGCACTTCGTGCTTTCCTCCTCTCTTATTCCATGACGTCTCTTTGGCCTGATATTTCCCCCTTCACAATCATAGCCAGTTCAACTATTCACAATTTTATACTCTAATATCCTCTGCCCATTTTATTATTTTCCTTTATGCATTATTAATACTACTCCACCTGGGATTACTCCCCTACCCTATTTTTATACTCTTACATGCATACTGATGACTGACACTGGAAGAAGTATGCATTGACTGGGTCTGCCATAAACATATCCAAATTCAACTGTAGGCTCACTCTTCATTGTAGTCCTTTCATTCATCCCTAATTAATTCTCCAGCACATTCTTTGTAGCTGCTGCTTCAAAACTTTTATTTTTTCAGAAGTCTGTTTTGGTCATCAGAGAATATAACCTCTTACTTTCCATGAAAAAAGGAGCCAACTATCGTGAACTTCTTTGTTAAATGCCTCAGAATTGTTGGTATTCCATTCTCCCTTTCTTTGCTTCCTCTTCTGACACAGAAGATAATTCCATGATGATTATAATCATTCTAATTATGTCTTTGAAATTATCTTTAAAAGGTAGCTAGGTGACACAATGTACAGAACATAGGAACTGAAGTCAGAAAGACCTCAGGTCAAATTTGACTTCGTGCACCTTTGGTTAATTCACTAAGTTTCTGTCTGTATCAGTTTCCTCATCTGTGAAATGAACATCATAATAATAACACCTACCAAAATTAGGTATTTGCAAAATTTTCTATAAAGTGTTAGATAAATCTGGATATTATGCCCTTCAAATATCCCTGTTATTACCAATGATCTTTTGATTTCTAAATTTAATGATCTATTTCAGTCTTGATTCTCTTTGAGTTCACTGTATTTAATGTTAGCTACTAAAATATTCTCCTGAATTTAATTTCTTAGTAAGTATTTCATGACATTGCATTCATTGACATTGTAATTAATGACATAGGATCTCCTTTTCCTTGCTAAACCATTTTGCTCAGTTTCCATTTCTGGATCATTATTTGTGACTGGGCTCCTAACTGTGGATACCTACTAGCAACCATTATCACTCATTCAGATAACTCTCTAGTCTGTAAATCCATTCTATAACTCTCTGCATCATCTATCATAATCTTCAAATCCATAGGCATTTCAAATTCAATATGCCCAAATAAGAGCTCATTATCTTATGTCCACCAAAATAAACCAAAAAACTATCCTTCTAGTCACTTATGTTCACAATTTCAAGACCTGTCTCATATTCCTTTTCACTTCTCCTTTCCCAATAACACTCAAGTCTCAATGCATGTCAATTCTACCTATTTAACATACAATATATCTCACAAATATTTCCTTTTCCCTCAAATTATCACCATTCCATTTCAAATCCTTCTCTCCTCTTTGGGACCATGATAATAGTTTCCTTCAATTGGATTGCCAGCTTCCAATTAGGCTTTCACATAATTACCCCCCCCAAGTTTTTCTGCTTGCTACATTTAAACTAAAAACTCTATAACTTGGTTCTAAAACCCTTCACAATCTGTCTGTAACCTCTGTTCCAAGTTTTATTGAACATTTCCCCTCTTCTTGTAGTCTGTGTTGCAGTCAAACTTACCCTTCCTTAAACAAAGTATTCCATCTCCTGCTTTTGCACAGTCTTCCCTCTTACCTGGAATAGACTCTATTTTAGCCACTAATGCTAATGCAGACTCCCTTTTTTCCCAAGGCTCAACTCTAGGACTAGCTCTTACAGGAAATCTTTACTGAGATGCCTAATTTTAAATTTCTTCAACCTACTCAACCAATATTAATTTATTTGTTTATCCCCCCAAGGAGAAAGCAAACTCTTTGAGGACAGAGGTGATTTTTTCACTTTTTTTTCTACTGCCAGAATCAAACATAATACCTTGTACTTATTAGGTTTTTGAATAAATACTTGTTGAATTAGATTCGATATTTTAACTAGAGTCAGTTCTAGAAAATTTTAAAGTTATAAGGTTTAGCTCTGACCTAAAGGATATGTTTCTTAATTTCATCTGATTACTTTATTAAACATGGAACTTTATTTTTAAATAATAGATACCTAAAACTACTTTATCTTTTTAACAAGGCAATAGGGTCAAGTAACTTTACCAAGGTCACATAGTTAAATAATTATTAAATGTCTGAGACTGGATTTGAATTCAGGTCCTCCTCATTCCAGGGCTGCATTCTATCCATTGTACCACCTAGCTGTCCTGACTAATTTATCTTTACAAAATAATATAGTATTATAATATATATATATATATATATATATATATATATATTCCTTCCTTCAAAATTCCTAAAATTAGGAGTGACTCTGTTTTCTATTCATATTTTATTTCTACTATTCTATTCCTATCTTATTTCTACTCTTAAAATAAAATTCCTTCCTATAATGCTTTCCTTTAAAAAATCAAATTATGCCATAGAGCTTTGACTTAGCAATGAATAATTATGGGAAAATAAAGGCAAAAGTTTTAGAGCAATTATATTGTAGATATCAACTAAAGTGAAATGTCAATAACAAAACAAAATATTTTTAAAATAATTCACTTTATATTTTCTTCTTTCAAGAAATAGGATGAACTATTTTGGTGGTTCAGATTCAACATTAGATTTTAGAAGAAATGGAGTGAAGTGATTTTGGACAGAACATAATACTGTATGTAAGGAGATGATAGTAATACTTGCCATACTGACCTCACAGGCTTGTTGAAAGGACCTCAGGAGGTTTTTATTTATGGAAGGGTAATTAGTAGTATGTAAAATGCTAGGTCCAATGAAGAAATTGTTTTTCTGTTGATACTTCTATTCCTGTATATTAATTGTTAGGGATAATGATATTACCACTATGCCCATTCCTAAAGTTATTCTTATAGTACTTTCATGTCATAAGCACTCCCACTAAGTACTACACTAGGAACCTGAATTTATTGTGCTTATAGGACTCTTGGAGAAACAGGGAGAAGAATTTAGAGTTGTTTCCTCTTAACTTCTAGAAAGTAAGTGGACTTTGGAGAAAATTAGATTTCAATCTAGGCACAGAAGAATGAGGATTGAAGGTGTCAAATAGATGGGAACCAGTCTCTAACCTAGGAATGGCTGGAGTTAAACCAAGCAGGATAGAGTAAGGAATCAAATAGAAGTTTAATTTCAGAGTGAAGACAACAGCTTGCAAGCAAGGATACCATCTTCTAGTGCTCAAGCCCTAATGGGAAGGACCTGTTTTAGATGATCTCAATACTTATAGTTATTGTCTTGATAATGTGGGACAGCAGCAACAATGTGACAAATTTAATTCAGAGTAGGATTTCATGTCCAGAACAATAGGTTCTGGATACAGGGATGTGCTCTTCTAAGTTCAGAGAACACCTGATGATGGTGAGAAACAATTCTAGGATTTTGCTGTTGCTGATATCATTCAGAGGGTGAGATCATCTAGAGTTTGAAGGATTGTTGTTTTGCCAAGCTCAGGGCGCAATCTGTTTATTGGATCTTTATTCTGGAAAACAGAGTCACTCCTAATGTCTTGATAAAGGGAATATGTGGGAGTATGCATTGTTATATTCTCTACTTCTCTAAGCTTCTAAAGACCTGGGATCAAACTCCTTAAAAGCAAAGCAAAAAAAAAACCTAATATGAGGGAACTGTGCAACACTATGGTTGCCAATTGAAGGGAAACATGAACCTTACTGTGACTAGCTCTCTACAGACAATGAATGTTTAGATAGTAACACTGAGCTGCCCAGTGCTTCCCAGGGATGTTGGGTGAGGTGTGTCAGATGAAGCAGAGTGGAGCTCACTAATCTTGTAATGGTCATCCTCTTACCACTTGTCCCTGTAATAAACCAAATTACTAGTTGAAGAGGTTAATGAAAATTATTCTTATGAAATGGAAAGCTACCACCAGCAAGAATCATTTGGGATGATATCAGTGCCTGAGAGTCCAGACTACCATGGCTGTTCTCTGGTGGTTTTGTTTGTCCTTCATTCTTGAAGAAGCCCATGACATCCAGGAGGTGATGCCATGGCAAGCACATGAATTGGATTTGAGTGAAGGGGGGCTGTGTTAAGTCACCTACCTCACTTTATTTGTCAGTGCCATCTTGGTCCAGTGACCAGATATGAATCAGGATGAATGGAGATGTGAGGAAATCATGGCTAAGTGCTTTGCCCAAGATCACATAGTTAGCATGTATCAAGTGTCTAAGACTGGATGCAAACTCAAGTCCTCTTGATGACAAGACCAATGCTCTATCCACTGCACCATCTAACTGCTCACTACACTACAGATGAGTGTCAATATGGGAAGACATTATTGATTGAGGATTTCTACTTCTTTTCAATAGTCCAATAGTTGTTACCTTTGAAGAAAAAGATACTATCTATTAGAGGTCTTAAATGAGACTAGATATTGTTTGACTTTTGTTATTATATTCATTGAGGAGATAATTACAATTTTTCAGTGGGGAAACTGGTGAGGTTGTAGGTCCCAAAACAATCTTGAGTCAATTATAGAGACTTTAAATAAGATGTAGCTTCATAGTATGATAAGGCTCATACAATGAAAGAGAGTTATGCCTAAAAGTATGATTCATTGGATTTTGCTGCTTTAATTTTAATTTAGTGTGAAACACAAAATAGTTAATGTCAGAAAGAAAGATAAACTTGATCTATGCCTGACTCTTAGAAAAATTCTGTGACTCTATTGTAGTTAAGCTCTATATTTTTTTAGTCACCATCTGCTAAATCATGGTTTGGGCCAGTAGATCTTAGAAGTAAAGGTTTTAGGGGCAACTAGTTGGCGCAGTGGATAGAGCACCAACCCTGGAGTCAGGAGGACCTGAGCTCAAATCTAGCTTCAGACACTTAATAATTGCCCAGTTGTGTGATCTTGGGCAAATCACTTAACCCCATTGACTAAAATAATAATTAAAAAAAGAAGTAAAGGTTTTGTACACTGGCAGTGATTCCCTCAAATTTACTCCTTTATTCTCTCACCCTTATGAGTGAATTCCAGCTCAGAGAAAGTTATCTACAAAATAATCTAGTAGCTTAACCTTCCTTTCTCTCTACTGTGATGTTTGGCTGGGTTGTAATGTACTGTAATGAAGTTGCATATAACACATACCATTTTAGGCTTTCACTTCCCGTGGTCTATTTTCATTCAGAGACCAATCCCCTCCTACTCTGATTTCATACAGGCACCTGAATTTTTTTAACTTCTTGAAAATATTATTTCAGTTAATTTCTCTTTTTGCTTCTTCTTTATAGTAGGGGATACTTGTTAAATTAGAATAACAAGTGGATTTGGAATTTAAGAAGCCTGGGTTTTAATTCTTATTCTTTCTGTCTGGTCTTAGGCAAGCCACTTAATATTTCTGAGGGTGTTTCTTGATCTGTAAAATGAAACTTACATTACCTTTATTAAAATGATACTGTGAGGAAAATACTTACAAAGTTTTAATAAGAGGGAATTGTGCAACAACTTGGTTCAAGTCCTATCTCTGACATTGGACTGGGCAAGTAGTTTTAACTTCTCAGTGCTCTATTCCAGTGGTGTCAAAATCAAATAGAAACAGATTCCTGAATACTTCATGTTGACTTAGAAAATCAAACTTTATCATGAAGTATGTTGAATTATATTTTTATTTATTTTGCCAAACATTTCCCCATTACTTTTTAGTTTGGTTTCAATCAGGGAGTTTTGTTGGTGTACCCTTTGGTTTTTGAGTTTGACACCTCTTCTCTAGGCAACTCTCTAAGACTAGAGATGATCTAAACCATGAAACGGTAGTGGGAATTCACTCATTCAGAAGTTCCTTATGCCACAGGTTTAGTCCCCAACTCAGCTGAAGGAAAATAAGAGGATGATATATGGAATAGGAATAGATATGTTGATCAAGGTTTTTGATATAAGGATAATGGATGATCTAGAGAAGGATGACTTGTTTAATGGTGACTTGATCTCCTTCAGTCAAAAAAAAAATATGATGCTTAGAATAAAAGGAAAGAACAAAAATGGTTAATAAGGACTTCAAATTCAATATGACCAAAATACTTTGAGAGCATTTACCAGCTCTTGAGGAAATGGAGTCAGCAATCATGATGAACTACATATGAGTAGTGGAGATTAAAAAAAAAAGTGACTAATAATTGTTGTCATTGACAATGACCTTGCAAGTTCATGGAATAATTGCTAGCATTTAACACATGTTATCTTTTTAGATTATCACAGCAACTTTGTTAGGTAGATGTTTTTATTAGCTTCATCTTATAGATGAGGAAATTGAGACTTTGAAAATTTAAGTGACTTACTTAAGTCACTCAGATGGTAAGCTTATGAGGTAGTTTAGAACTTAGGTCTGCCAAATTTAAGTTCTGAGTTTCATGCATTGAATCACAAGAGGAGAATAAGTAGCTTAATCAGACACAAGATTTAAGAAAGGAAAATATTGTCCTGATATATTTTTTAAGTATAGACATTTAAAAAATTTAATATTTAGACATTTAAAAAATAGGCATGAAGAATTTGCAACTTTTAGCTAATGAGTTTGAGATCAGTTCTCTAGAAGTTTTTATAAAGTACAGAATTAATTGAGATTGGAGGCAATGATGATGAAAAACCAATATGGTTTAATCCAGGAAAGATAATGCTAGACTGTTCTCATTTTCTTTTAAGACATGGTTAATATACTGTGGGAAAGGACAGGTATAGTTTACCTAGATCTAGCAAAATATTTGACAAGGTTTCTGAAGTTGTTCTTTGTACTAGAGAGATAAATCTTGACTGAATGATGAATTTGAAACTAGGTAAATGTCTGAATCCAAACAGTAGATATTAATTGGTGAATGGCAATTAGGAAAGTGATCTCTAGCAGAGTGCCCTGAGAATCTGTGCTATATAAGACTATTAATACCCATGACAAAGATATAGATGATATCCTTATCAAATTATCAGGACATATAAGGCTAAGAGGAAATGGAATACATTAAGATCTAAAAAGATCCTACTGTGTTGAATCAAATAAAATTTTTACTTTTAGGGGTAACAAATTATAGTTAAAAAAAAGAATTTAGAGTTAGATTTAAATCCCATTTCTGATGATTGGTTGCTTTGTGAACTTCGCAGAGATAATTAAAGATGTTTGAATTTTGATTTCTGCATTTGTATGAACCTAACTGTACTACCTAATTGTACTACCCAACTCACAGGACTGATGGAAGACTCAAAGCAGACAATGCATATAAAATGTTTTGTAAACTTTAAATTTGATAATTTTGATGATGATGGTAGCAATGATTCCAGAGTATTGGATTGTAGTAGGAGAAGCAGAATGTCCAGGAATACTGTGGTGGTAACCTACCTAATTAAGAAATGTACCGATAAATGTTTAATAATAATTTTTCCAGAAATGAAGGACAAAATTCAAAGTTTGATTTGCATTATTAACATTTTCGCAATGATTTTCTTAAGTCAGATTAACCAATCAAGTGCATCTCCTGATTTTTGAGGTATTAATGCTCACATTGAAAATATAACACTCAGGCAAATAGAAGTTAAGTTCCTTGCCCAGGGTCACATAGTTAGTAAATATCTGAAATCGCATTTGAATTAGGATCTTCCTAACTCCATGTCCAGAGTTCTATGCTCCTGTCCACTAGATGCCTTGTCTAAAGGCTTACTTAACAAAATTCCTTCACCCCTTGGCAGAAGGAAACCTTGAAAATGTCTTTTTAACCCGGATTTCAGAGAAAATTTGACTTTGAGCTGGTTAAAACTGGCCCCAGCACATCCCTGTCCTAATCAGATAAAATTTGGAGCATTATATTCTATGCTGTGTGTCATAATTTAGGCAAGACAATAATAGTCCTGAGGTGAGATGCTAGATTGGTAAAAAGCCTTGAAAACATTTCATAAAAGAATCAGTTGAAGGAACTGAGGATGATAAAACTAGAGAAGATAAGGAGGAAATGATAATTGTCCTTAAATATCTGAAGATCTGTGATGTGGAAAAGGAATGGGGATATCCTATTTGATTAAAAATGATACAGCAAAATGTGATGGAAAGGAGTTACATTAAAGTAGACCTAGACCTTCAGTGAAGAAAAGCTTATTAGCAATTGTAGCTACCCAAAAGTGGAATAGTCAGCCTCAGAAGGAACAAGTATTACCTTCAGTGACAGTTTTCAAAAAAATACTTATTGTAGAGCAGATTCTTAGTCAGTTATATTCAAAAACTCTGACCACATCCTGTGATATGTTAGGAGGCCCTGATTAATATACTTTTTTTCTTCTAGTAAATGAAGACAGAACTGTTGTGTTTATTTTTAATATTTGTTTTCATTACACTGTCAAATTTGGTACCACCTGTTTACTAAATATTACTTGATTCTCCTTTATTACAAATGACAGGTTTTTTAAAACAACCTTGCAGCAATAAATTTCCGAAAAGCACATATGGTCTATCACCACCTTTTATGGCCATCTATGATTTATGATATAAGCCTAAAGCATGATTCTTTTTCTTATGTTTGCATTATCTGAAGCTATCTTAGTATATTCTTTCACCTTTTCACATTGAGAAAGAACTCAGACACAACTAGGGTGATATGATTGGGATTTTGTCTCTGGTTACCTAATTTAATTGATTGCTGACAGTACATAATTTAAAATCATAAAGATCACAAATTTATGGCAGAATAAAAATGTAATGGTCATATCTTACAGTAGCTTAGAAAAAACAAAGCTTAATGGCAACCCAGCAAGATTAGTTTGTTAAAATTGTTGTTTATTCTTCATGTTTGAAGAGGACCAAGGACATCTGAAGGGTATTGTCTTAATTTGTGCATGTACTGGATTTAAGTGAGTCAGAGATGCACAAAGTCACTAAAACTAGTAGAGAGTGAGTTTTTCTTCCTTCCAGTGACTAAATCTGTCAGTATTTCATGTCCCCACTAGCCACTCTACTCTGGCTCCCCAAGAATGCATTACATGCTACTTGCTCCAGGCATATGGATTGCTAGTTATGACATGCATCTGTGTTTATGTATTCTAATAGAGAAAAGCAGAAGTTTCAGTCACTGCTTGCTTCATTTCTATGGTTCAAGTTCAGGGAAAATCTCCACTTGCAATTTCAAGCAAGAAATGCAATAATGAATCCACAAAGTCAAATTTTCTCTGAAATCCGGGTTAAAAAGACATTTTCAAGGTTTCCTTCTGCCAAGGGGTGAAGGAATTGTGTTAAGTAAGCCTTTAGACAAGGCATCTAGTGGACAGGATCATAGAACTCTGGACATGGAGTTAGGAAGATCCTAATTCAGATATTTACTATTTCAGATTTCAGATATTTACTAACTATGTGACCCTGGGCAAGGAACTTAACTTCTATTTGCCTTAATCTACTGGAGAAGAAAATGACATAACACTCCAGCTATCTTTGCCAAGAAATCCTCATGGATAGTATTGGTGTAATATTGTCCATGAGGTCACAAAAAAACGGACTGAAGAATTCCTTTCAAAAATTCTCTCTCTCACTCTTTCTATATAACATATCTATCTCCCTGTTTATAGATAATAGGTATAGGTAAAGTATAATCTCTTGTAATACAAACTATCTCTGTCTACAGTAAACTTAAATGAAAGTGGCTTCATTGTGAAAAAAAAAACTCTCACTATAGCAGAGCAATTTGATTTTGTGTTTTCAGGTGAGGACTTTGTTGAAATTTTGTACTAATCTTGGTTGTTGTCCTTTGTTCTTGAAGAATACCAAAATGACATCATTATTTTAGGGTCAAGGTACAGTAAGTCTGACTCAGAAGGCACTATCATAGAAGCTAGAAGAGACAATGAATTCTCCAGGTCACTTAATATATTGTTATTCAATAAAAGATAATAGCTATAGAGTTTAGAAATTAACTAAGAATTTATGTAACTCTACACTCTTATTCTGCAGATGAGTAAAATGAGATCCAGAGAAGGAAGGAATATGAGTTATCCAAATTAAATTGTAGAAGTAGCAGAACTAGAATTTGAACCCTATTCCCCAGGTTCTAGATCCGTTAATTGCCTCAAACCCCTATTGTTCCTTGAAAATAATATACTTCCTGAAGTGATCATCTGTGAGATTAATAGGCAGCTTTAACATTCTTTTAAAAATTGCTAAATATATGTATATGTATCTAGTTAAAATTTAATTTTAATATTTCCTTTAAATATTTTAAAATTTTAATTTAACTATTTTCAGTTATGAATTTTCTCTTTCCTTCCTCCCTATTCCTGACCTATAAGATAAGAAAAGAGAAATCTACCCCAAATATCTTTAACTATCAAAACAATATCCAAAAAGCAATATAAAAGAATAAGAAAGACAAGAAAATATATTTCAATATGGTCTTTAAGTTCATGAGTTATCTGTCTGGAGAAGGATAGCATGTTTCAGCAGGAGTCCTTTGGAATTACAGTTGATCATTTTGTTAGATTTAAGCTACAATGCAAATTGTCTATCTAGTATATGGTATTGTTCATTATTTAATAATCATCTAATTACTAATTAATTATATATTTAATTTGATTAAATATTTAATTAGTATTTTATTTTTCCCCAGTCACTTATGAAAATAATTTTTAACCTTTATTTTTAAAACTCTGAGTTCCAAAATCAATCCTTTTCCTAGGTTTCCCTTCCTCCATTGAGAAAACCAACAATTTGACATAGGTTATAAATGAGTAGTCATACAAAACATTTTCATAAAAATTATGGTGAAAAAGAAAATATAGACCTCCCCCAAAAAAAACCAAAAACCCCAAAACAAAAGTATGCTTTATTCTGCATTCAGATACCATCAGCACTTTCTCTGGGGATAGATAGCATTCTTCATCACAAGTCCTTCAGAATTGTCTTGGGTCAATGTATTGCTGAGAAAAGCTAAATCATTTGCAGCTGATCATCCTACAACCTACTTCGCACTCAGTACATTTCACTTTTCATCAGCTAATTTAAGGTTTTTCTGATAACATTCTGCTCATTATTTCTTACAGCACAATAGCATACCATCATAACCACAATTTGTTTATCCAGTCCCCAACCGATGGGCGTCCCCTCAGTTTCCAATTCCTTGCTCCAAGCAAGGCTTTTAACAAGGCAATTAGTTGTCAGGGGATAGAGCTCTGGACCTGGAGTCAGGTAGACCTGAGTTCAAATGCAATATCAGATATTTACCAGTTCTGTGACCCTGGGCAAGGAACTTAACCTGTATTTGCCTTAATCCACTGAA
Source organism: Macrotis lagotis (assembly GCF_037893015.1). Lineage (NCBI taxonomy): Eukaryota > Metazoa > Chordata > Mammalia > Peramelemorphia > Peramelidae > Macrotis > Macrotis lagotis. Next base: position 149,182,534 of record NC_133666.1, read on the forward strand.
GAATGAAATGACAAAACACTCCAGTTATTTTTGCCAAGAAATCCTCATGGATAGTATTGGTGTATTAATATAGTCCATGAGGTCATAGAGATGGACATGATTAAAAAACTGAAAAATACCTTTCAAAAATTCATTCTCTGTCTCTCTCTGTCTCTCTGTCTCTCTCCCTGTGTTTATAGATAATAGGTATAGTTAGAGATGTAAGTATAAATAGCATCTCTTGTAATACAAATCACCTCTGTCTACAGTAAACTTAAATTAAAGTGGTATCATTGTGAAAAAACTTACACTATAGTAGAGGAATTTGATTTTGTGCTTCCCAGGTGAGGACTTCATTGAAATTTTGCTCAAAACTTAGTTGCTGTCCATTGTTCTTGAAAAATATCAAAATGACTTAAACCAATAAATCAGTGCAACCTAAAGCATATTAATTTTAAAGGGTATTAACCTGGAAATTTTGATGATTTTCATTAAATTAAAAATTATTATTTTCCATTCTAATGCCATTTTTGTTAGATCATTTGTGCTTAAATTGAGAGGCAACATGTTGTAGTGGAAAGTACTCTAATTTTGTAATCAGAAACTCTAAACTCAAATCTTGGCTATGCTGATTTTTGGGCAAGCCACAACTTTTCCCTGGATCTCATTTCCTCATCTGTAAGATGAGCATGTTATACTACATGGTTTCTAAGGTCTTTTTTTTTCAGTTTTCAATGCCATTTTCCTATAGATGAGCTATCTTTTAAAATTTCTCCCTGTCTTCTGCCCTTATTGTGTAGTTCTGTATAGTTCCTATACTTTAACTTTAGCAAAACTGTTTGCATATAAACCAATTGGGCAAAGTCAGTTTCAGTGTTTCCTATTTGAGAACTCCAAAATCCTTCTTAATTTCTCCAACCTATCCCTATTTATTTCAGAGCTTTTCTGACTGAAAAGGCCTAGACACAATAATTGCCAAAGCAGCAGCAGCAGGTTCAAATATGGACTTTTTCAGGGAAAAGCCAATCAACTGACATTCAGGGACCATTTAGAGATGTGGCCCGTTTTCAAGTGAAGTACTCTGCAACTCCTATATTATTCTTAGTGGAAATGTTGAAGGTGACACTTCATGTAATCAGGTTCTTGTCCAATTCCCTCCTTTGGCTCTAAATAAATCCCCCTCTTCACTCCAGGGCAGTGTGCAGATGGTCACTTCCCAGGAGAGAGGATTCATCACAGGTCAAAGACAAGGCCGTTCCTATTGTAGAGTGATTGAATGTGGGCCTGGCACATCATTCTTGTATTAATAGGGACATTATTTTTAACCAAAACATATTAATTCACAAGCTCTGCCTTGGGAGAATAGATAAAATGTGGAAGATGTACTGCAGGCATCAGGAGATTCCAGAGTCTGAATCATGAACAATTGGGGGGAGGGTATAGTGAGAGATTCTCACATAAATTGGAATTACAGATTGGAATATAATGAATATATTCCATAATTTTTATTGCTAACAAAATTACTTTTGTATCATTATGCTAAAGACTTTCTGATTAAATGCATTTTCATTGAAGTTAAAACATAACTACTGCATAGTGGTAAGAGATATTGTCTAAGCATTGTACCAAGATTATGCAGGCAGGGAGAAAGGTAGAGATGAGATGGAGGAGAAGAGGATGGGGTTGAGGCTGGAAGTCAAGAAAGGTCTTCATAAATAGTGTAGCTTCAGAAGCATTAAACTGGAGATTTGTATCTGAGAAGTTAGGAAAAAGGAGGAAGAAATAACAAGAGACTTTGCAAAGGGAGAAAGTTCAGTAGGTCTGTGGACTGGTCACCAACTTCTGGTCATATTTAATGAAAGAAGTGGAGAAAAGAGTTTTTCACTTGATGTTTGGGTTATGTGGGAGAATTAGGCTGCCTGGTAAATGATAAAACAATAAATCTCACACGCAGCTATGAAACCTTTGATTGAAACTGTTAAATCCAGTCTCTTCCTCTACTTAACTGTTCTAATTATTATTTGCTATGCCATGTCATGCTCCCTTTTGGCAGTCTGAGGAAGATTAAGTACTCCTTTTAAGGATAGTATTTTTATTTTTATTTTATTTATTTAAGGCAATGGGCTAAGTGACTTGCCCAAGGTCACACAGCTAGGCAATTATTAAGTATATGATGTTGGATTTGAACTCATATCCTTCTGATTCCAGGGCTGGTGCTCTATCCACTGCATCACCTAACTACCTCATTTTAAGTGCACAAAAGAAACTAATCGAATTACAAAATAAGTGAACATATTGAAATAGTTATTAAAATATTCAAAAGATAAATTCTCAGACCTGAAGTTACAAATCCATATTTTAGCCTAACTCAATCCTGGCCAAAAATATAGTTATTGGGGGAGGTCCTGAGATTTGTGGTGGTGAGGAGGTTAGCAGCATCTGCATACTGTTTTCCTTGGGTGGCATGTTTCTTCAAGATAGGGGACAGATAAAAACAGCATTTATTTGTTGCATTAAGGCTTACAAAGTATTTTACTTGTGATATTTCAGTTAAGCCTCACAAGAACTGAGATAGGTGTTATTGCCATTTTATAGATAATGAACCTGAGACAGAGATAGTTTAAATCATTTGCTCTGAGTCACACTGTGGGTAAATATCTGAGGAAGGATTTGATCTTAGGTCTTCTTAACTACAAGTCTACCATTCTCCATTTAACATCTAAATGTCTGTTGGCTGTACTTCCTCTTCATAATGATTGATTCCTGCTTTGTCATCTTCTAGTACTTCAAAGAACAAGACCATCTTTCTCTAGGGTCATTCACAATAATACTTCTCTTGACATTTCCTCCAACTCCTATGGTGACATGAATCTTTCTAAAAGTCTCTCTTGGTAGAGTTCACCTTTTAGACCCTCCTACTCCCACAATGCACTTTTTGATTCAGTGACACTGATCTCCTTTTTGTTCCACAAACAAGACTCTTGCCTTTGAGCATTTTTTCTGGCCAGTTCCCCATTCCTGGAATGCTATCCATCCTTATCTCTATGTCTTAGATTCCCTGGTTTCTTTCAAATCCCAGCTAAAATCCCACCTTCTTCAGGAAACCTTACCCAAACGTTCTTAATTATAGTGTCTCTTGTCAATTATTTCCTGTTTATCCCATATTTGGTAATTTTTGTATATTTGCTTGTTTTCTCCACCATTAGACTGTGAGCTCCTCATAGTTAGGGATTTTTGTATTTCTTTACATATCCAGGTACTGTGTTTCCTATAAAGAAGATGTTTAGTAAATGTTTTTTGACTGATTATAGTTGCATCAGCATTTGAATTGTACCCCCATCTTTCTTTCTTTCTTTCTCTGCAAATGAATTTTGAAAAAAGTGTAAGAATTTGAAGGTTTTGAATTAATGTCTTCCTGACTCCAAGTTCAACACTATCTTCTTCATCACCTAGTTGTCATCTCCTCTATTTCCAGTATTCTTACCCTTTACCTCCATACAAATTATTAACTAAGAATTAATTGGGCATTCCCAAGACAAAGGGGGAAATTCATTTTCACACTCTGTCTATTCTACTATAATTGTAAGGAAAGTGAGCATGGGGCTTATTGCCAAAACACCTACCTTGAAAAGATACACTCCCTTACAACAGCATGTGTCAGCACAAGATCTCCTTTAAAGTTGATGAAACAGATATACTATCCCTTACCAATCAGAGGATTTGGGAAGTATCTCTCTAGAGCAGAGCAGGAGTCAATTTGAATCTATACAGCAGAGCTAAGAGATAAATATTGAGTAGGAGTATTGATACCTCAGAAATTGGCAAACATTAAAAATCACAAAAAATTAAAAAAAATGTGTGATTGTCTAGACTAAAGAAAGTGATGGAGAAAATATTTATAATACAGGTTAAACTTAGAAGTGGTTTATTACACATTCTTCCCTCTCTGTCTCTCAGAAGACATTAACCATTTACCAGAACACATTTAAACTATTTCATATGGTTGTTAAAGTTTTAAATGAGCTATTTGTATAAAAATCAACATAAAACTTTAAAAGGACCATGCAAAAGTTAATCATTAATATTGCAATTGATATTATTACTGAATCTGCAATGGGAGTTGGTCAATGTATTACTGAGAAAAGTTAAGTGCAAAATCTGATCATTTTACATCATTGCTGTTCTTTGCACACAGTTCATTTCACTTTTCATCAGTTCAAGTCTTTCCAGTATTTTCTGAGAACATTCTGCTCATAATTTCTTACAGCAAATTAGTAGCTCCATCATAATTATGAACCACAATTTACTCTATCATTCCTTAACTTATGGGCATCCCTAGTTTTCAATTTCTTGTCACTAGAAAAGAACTGTTATAGATATAAATATCCTTGTACATATAGCTCCTTTTCCTTTTTTTTATTTGAGAATTTCAGTACATTGTTGTTATAAGCTGCTAGTGGTGAAAAAATTTATTTTAATGGATAACTTTCTGACACTTAGTCCTTCTTGTTTTAATTTGACTAGTTCTTGGATGATGAAGTATAAGTCCCTCACCTGGTTCATACTAATCAACTAACTTACTTTTTCTTTTAACCACTTTTACCCAATTAAAAGTTTGGATGAATCAGTTTTGTATAAAATACATTAATTTTAAAGGATGCTAACTTTGAACTTTTGTTAATTTTAATTAATTTTAAAACTATTATTCATTTTTGATGTCAATTTTATCAATTTATTTGCACTTAAATGGAGAGTCAACATGTTGTAGTGGAAAGAACTAATTCTGTAATCAGAAACTCTAGACTCAAGTCTTGACTGTGTAGGCTTTCCAATCTCACTGAAAGTGTCATTATTTCCTCATGTTTCCATAGATACAAAGACAAGGTCAGAAATCTGACCTGAGTCTCTGACTCTAGCTTATCTGGTTCTTTCCTCAGATGCAAATCACTTTAGTGATACTAATTTACATATTGTCCAATATTACTTACTTTCCCCTAAATCATGCACTTCATCTCTTTCCATTTAGCTAACATTCATCAGGTACTATGCATCAGGTATATGCATGTGGTATGCACTGGGAAAACAAATGAAAATGAAACACTAGCTGCCTTCAAGGAACTTATGTTCTATTAGCAAGATCTGACACAGATGTGCTGAAGTACAAATGGGGGAATTTCCAGAATGAACATTTGTGCCTTGGAGATAGGGAAACATTGCAAATTAGAGCTTGATTTGTTGGGTTTTTTTTTTTTTTGATTGCCAGAAGTAATACAACTATAGAGAAAGTGTTAATAGTTCAGTTTAAATTTGAAGGTTTGCATTTTCATTTGTCAGAGAGCAGAATAATAAATATTTATTTTATAGTTAAGGAAAGAGGTCAGGAGGAAATCTATTAGGTTGCTTTATGAAAGCACAGAAGTAGGAGGGATTATGGAAATGGAAATTGAAACATAATTTTTTATGAGACTGCTAGTTAAATGGTTTGGCTGGAACATAACGGTTGTGAAGTTTGGTTATAACAAATGTTTGGAAAAGTAAATGGGAATGGGATAATACAATGGTCTTGAATTTTAGGATGAATCAATGTTGTTTCTGGAGGCATTCCCGAACCATTTTGAACAAGAGAATGCTATGGTTAGATATTTGTCTTAATAACAATAATTTTGAATATTTTTGCCATATAATGAACAAATTAGAGATGACAAAGAATAGAAGCAGGTAGATTAATTAAGAAGCTATTGCTAGTCCAGGTGAGAAGTGATGAGGGTCAGATCAAATGTGTTCAATGTGTGTTTCAAGGAAGGAGAAGAAAGCAGATTGGGGGGGGGGGAGAGTGAGAGAGAGAAGGAGGGGAGGGAAAGGAAGGGGGCATAGATTTCAAACCTGGGTGACCAAAATGATGGTGCCCTCTTCAATAAGAACAGGGGAGTTTGGATATTAGGATCGAAGACAAGTTCTGTTTTGTACAAGTTTGATATAAAGTCCTGATGGAATGTAAAGTTCGCAATATCTTCCAGGAAACTAAAAATGAGAACCAAAGGTCAGGGGAAAAATGTATAAGATTTTTTGGAATATTTTTTTCTACTGAATCTAAAAAAATTCTTTTAAGTAATTATTTTAATGAAAGAAGGGACTAAAACTCTGACAAATATGATTAAGTTGGTGCTAAAGCACAATAAATTTTTGAAACCTTTAGAATAGTTTCTAGATGTGATTTTGTTTGCTACAACTACAGGTTGTACCTTGACCTGGCAACTGAAGAATTATTTTCTGGGGAAAAGTAAATGGGAGGACTTAGGAGTTGAGATCATTTTCTCTGAGTAGGAAATCAGGGAAATGATAACAATAAACTAGATTCACTTGGCTTAAGTTCCTACTTTCCAGTCAGAAACTAACAAGACCTTGCCTTTCTCTGTAGACATTTGCAGAGTTTCATTTTCAATTGACAGGAAGAGAAGTCTAACAATAAACTTGTTCTTGTACTAACTTTACAGAACTCTAGATTAGACACCATGTAAAGTGGTATTTGCCTCCTGAACCTTCCTCATCATAACTATAGTGCTGTCACATCTGGACTGCTGCTAATTCTCATAATCTATCCAGGCACTATAGCACTCACAGAATCATCTAGGAACCTATCAGCTCTGTTGAGTAGTGCAGCTATATTTTAGTGATATACAGATGCAGAATCTGCATTCTTTCCTAATTTGGCAAGCAACAGTTATGCTTTAAAAATGGTCCAAATAAAACAAGGACCTAATGTAAATTAATAAATCATTCATAAGCTAGCAAGTTCTGATTTGCTGTAACTTGATTTGTTGTAAATCATGGCTGCAGTTTTGGACTTCATCAGTCTTCCTTCATGTTTTTATTGACTTTTTAAAGAGAGACTTTATTTAACAGTTTGATGGTGGTCATTGTGGTGACAAATACATTAATGGATACGCATCACAATATGAGGGAAAAATGCTAAATTTTATTTTAATTAAAATATAATAGATTAGAATAATAACAATGTATTCACCAATAGCATTTCAATTGTTTTACATGTAACTATATTTCAAGGTTATGTGAGATATTATAAAGCATGAAAACATGACAGCATCTTATGCAGTAACTAGATCTGCCAGTCTCTGAACTGAGTGTACTTAAGGCATACAATAATTTCCTATAAATGCATTTTGGAAAATGACATTGCTTAGTGATAACATGATGAGTTTTGAGGTCATGGCAGTAATCATTCAGAGCAGTCTTTCTATTTTACTTGGTAGCATTTCCAAGATAGAAGAAACTTCAAATAAAAAGCCTGTTCAGTTTTTACTCAAGAAGATTTGAGACTGATTGCATCTCTTGTCTCAAGAAATCCTTGCCACTGCTAACCTGATAAGTTAGAGTGTCACAACTTGTCTAGAAATTCATGGAAAAATGATTTAAAGGGAATTTATGTATTAGACCTGAAAAAGGTAGTTATAAATTTCTTCAAGAATATTAAGGCAACTTTCCATTTGCAATTTCCAAATATTTGACATTCTTTATATTCAGAACACAAATAATCATTTTGATGATCCCCATCCCCAAATTAAGATAATCAATCATCAAATCCATGACATAATTTTCTTTTAATTCTCCTTTCTGTAATAAGTACAGAAGGAATATTTTGAATGATTATAATGTACTCACTCAAAGATGTGATACAGTTTAGGCTTTATAGTAAACAGATAAGGTCAGTAAGGTCCACCATTCTGCATATGGAAAGAAGAAAACATGGCATATAAGAGGTTAAGGATCCCAAAGGGGGAGGGGAGGATTTAACAATGGATTAATTCTCCTGAAGAGATAACCACTACCCAATTTAACAGCTCAATTACCTGCACCATATGTGGTTGGGGCTTCTGGAGTTTCTGAATAAAGATGATGAGAAATGATTATCTTTAGCTTAGCAGTCACACAAAATTTTATTAGATATCAGATGCAAAATGCAACTGTCTTTTGAATCAACATTTTTTTCCCTTGGTGTACAATTGGTTTGACTCCAATTCTTGATTATTTTCTACAAATCCCTCCCTTCATTCTAGTTGGGATACATTTATTGAAAGATTTGTGTATCTTGGGGACAAGTTAATATGATAAGGTTTTATATTCAATCAGCCATTTAAAAATTGGAAGTGAATGCACATTTTTTGCCAAAATGTAGCCAGTTAAGGCAATTTAAGCTAAAAGAGTTGTAGGTAAAAAAGTTGAACCATCAATTCCAGTATTCTATATACTTACTTTATATTGTGTCATTGATTTTTTCCATCCTGAATAAAATTTTATTTTATTGATATATTTCTAATGACAATTTAAAAACTGACCCATTGCATAATAATTGTTCTCAGCAAAAATATTCAGAATTTGCCATCATGAAATGGCAATAATAATGATTTAGATAATCTTCTCTATCCCTCTTCTGCAAGATGACGTGAAGGAGGGGCAGCTGGATTGCACAGTGTATAGAGCATTGGCCCTGGAGTCAGGCAAACCTGAGTTCAAATTTGACCTCAGACACTTAATAATTACCTAACTGTGTGATCTTGGGCAAGTCAATTAACCCCATTGCCTTTCAAAACCCCCAAAAACAAACAAACAAAAGAAACAAACAAAAATAGATGGCATGAAGGATACCAGGTTTTTGAAAATCATGATAGTAGAGCATAAATTCTGACAAGTCCAATTGAGATGCAAAAGCTTATAGGGTAGAGTTTACAGATGGAATAGTATATCTAAGGTATTGTCTGAATGAGCACTAGTCTGTATGAATATGGAAACGCTAATCACCAGAAGATCATCTGAGCATTTTTGGCCACAATGTCTCATGAAACTAGCTGACAAGGCAAAGTGAAGGGAATAGTTATTTTCTACTCCTATAAATAAATAAAGGATTCTTAATCCAGGATCTTTCAAAATATTGATCTGCCATGTAAAAAATCTTCTTGTGTATGGTATTGTGATCATTGAGTTGCTAACAATCAGAATTTGGTCTATTTTGCATGAATCATATGACCAACTTTACTTTTCCTAAAGGCAAGATGTCTATCAATATTTGAGTAGCAAATGAATCTAAATGAATCCTTTTGGACCTCCCTGTGGGTGATGAAATATTATTTATTAACATTAACATAGAAAAGAGTTGATAGCCACCATTTTTGTTTGATATAATTCTGCTAATGATATCTTTTTCCTTAAAAATGCATATTTGTAATTTGTCATGTCAGGGATTGTTTTTGTTTGTGTGAGAGAAGAAAATAAATTTTTTTCTAAATACTTTGAATTTTACCTTTTTCATATTTGGAAGAGAGAAAAGAGAAAGTTTATATTCTAAATATGTCTTTAAATTTTATTTGAATTTATTTTTATGTTACATTTTGGAATTAAATTAGGACTTGTATTTGTAAAACAAACCTAAAGTCTCTCAAAATGTAACTTTGCATAAAATTTATGATTCCATTTCCTTATTTTAAAGTAATAACAATGACATTTATGTCATATCATCTCTACTAGTACGTTGTTTTCTTTTTATCAGTACCTTTCTTTCTTTTACTTTTTATTTATACTTTCTTTTATTTTTCCAATTACATGTTAAAGAAAGTTTTTCAAAATTCATCCACATATATATTTATGTTATCCAATTTTCTTTCACCCACCATTTCTACCCCCTCCCCTCATCATGAATAGTCTAGTGAATATTATACAATAATAATGTTTTTGTCCTTCATTCTTGAAGAAGACCATGACATCACGGGCATGATGCCATGACAAGCAAAAGAAGTGGATTTGAATGAGGAAATAATGTGATAAGTCACCAGCCTCACTTTCTTCTCCAGAGCCATCTGGTCCAATGGCCAAATATGAATCAAGATGACTGGAAGTGAACCTGAATGTGATGCAATCAGGGTTAAGTAGAGTATTCAAGATCATACAGCTAGTGAGTGGCAAGCATCTGAGCCTGGATTCTATCTCCTGTCCTCTTAACTCCAAGGCTAGTATATCCACTGCACTGGCCTTGGAGTCAGGAGGATAGGAGATCAAATGCAGCGTCAGACACTTACTAGCTGTGTGACTTTGGACACATCATTTAACCCTTATTTCCTTGCATCCAGGGAGGGCCATCCTCATTCATCCTGATTCATATGATTCATATCTGACCACTGGACCCAGATGACTCTGGAGGAAAAAGTGAGGCTACTTAGCATACCTCCCCCTCACTCAAATCCAATTCAGTTGCTTGTCATGACATCAACTCCCTGAAGTTGTAGTCTTACTTGAAAATGAGGGACACATATTAAATCTAAGATACTGTATGTGTATATTTGTGTTTAATATGATTTGATTTTCAAATTTTCTCTACCTCTCTCCTCATACTCCTTACCCAAGATGGCAAGCAATCTGATAGAGGTAATACATGTACAATAATGTAAACCAATTTCCACATAAGATAAGTTGCAAAAGGAGAAACAGAACAAAAGGGAAATGTCATAAAAAACAAAAAAAAATACCAAAAGTGGAAATAGAATCCTTAGATCTGCATTCAAACTCAATAATATTTTTTGATGTAAATAGTATCATAAGTCTTTTCAAATTTTCTTGGATGATTGTATTGTATGTGATGTTGTGTATGATATCATTGTATCATATATGATAGAACTAAGTCTATCATAGTTGATCATTGTACAATGTTGCTATTACTATGTATACAATATTGTTCTGGTTCTACCCATTTTACTCAGGATCAGTTCATATGAATCGTTCCAGATTTTTCTGAATCTACCTGCTCATCATTTTTTTAGAACAATAATGTCTTATTATATTTATATACACAACTTTTTCAGTCATTCCTCAATTAATGGACATTCCAACAATTTCCAATTCTTTACCACCACAAAAAGAACTGCTAAAATATTTTTGATATTTTACTTTTTTATGATCTTTGGGATGCAAAACTTGTAGTGATATTTCTGGATTAAGAGAATACACAGTTTCTCTGCCTTTTGGGAATAGTTATAGATTATTCTTAAAATGGTTGGACCAGTTCTCAATTTCACCAGCAATGCACTAGTGACCCAGTTTTCCCACATTTCCTCCAGCACTTATCATTTCCCTTTTCTGTGACATTAGTCAATCTGTTAGTCATGAGGTGATATCTCAAAGTAATTTTAATTTTAATTTAATTTTAATTTAATTTTAATTTCTCTTAGGCTAGGTTTAAAATAAGTCGCAATAAATGACTATAGCAAAATATTATTTGACAAACCCAAAGACATCAGCCTTTAGGATAAAAACTCACTATTTGACAAAAATTGTTGTGAAAACTGGAAAATACTATGGCAAAAATTAGGCATAGATCCACATTTCACATGCTATACCACAATAAGGTCAAAATGGATTTATATATAAAGAGTGACGTCATAGTTAAATTAATAGACTCAAAATACTCTATCTTATCCATGGAAAAGGGAAAAATGTATGACCAAATAGGAATTAGAACACATTATAAACTACAAAATGAATGATTCTGGCTATTTCAAATTAAAAAGGTTTTGCACTAATAAATTCAATGCTGCTAAAACTAAAAGGACAGCAAGAGTTGGGAAACGGTCTTCACAACCAGGAGTTCCGATACAGGTCTTATTTTTAAACTATATAGAGAATTATATCAAATTCATAAGATCACAAGTCATTTTGCAATTGATAATGGTCAAAGGATATGAACAGACAGTTTCAAATTAAGAAATTAATGGTATATATAATCATATGAAAAAATGCTCCAAATCACTATTGATTAGAGAAATGCAAATTAAAGCAACAATGAAGTATCATCTTATATCTATTAGATGAGCCAAGAAGAGAAAAAAGGGACGATAATCAATGTTGGGCAGGTTGTGGTAGGATTGGGATTTTGATGCATTGCTGATGGAGTTGTGAAAGGATCCAACCTTTTTGAAGGGCAAAGAACTATAAACCTGTTCATACCATTTTACCCAGAAATTCAGATTTATATTCAGAAGAAATTATAAAAAATGGGAAAAGTCCTGTATGTTTCAAAATACTCATAGTAGTTTTTTTTAGTGACAAAAATTGGAAATTGAGGGAATGCCCATCAATTGGGGAATGGCTTGAACAAGTTATGGGTGTTTTTAATGCCAGAATGGGCCCAGACTATTACACATGACTTAGAGTCCTTGGAAGCAATAAAGTCATAACTAGAAATGGTAACAATCACTTATTACTGAAGATTTGTGAGTCTTAATACCTTTTCGTCTTTAATGCATCATCATAGTAAGGAATGCATCATTGTGAGGAGAAGAGACAGATAGAAGATGAAAATGCTGAAATTGATATGTGGCCCAGAGTGCTGAACTGATCACAGACTTAACCTCTCTAAACTAAACTAATATTAGCATTCAACAAAAGGAGTGACTCCTAGGAAAGATGATTGACCCGAATGATTGTTGATCGATTTTCTATTACTGTAAAGGGCTTTCGTTTGAATTGACTACTTGGAGTACTGAACTGCATTTGCTCATCTGGGACAAAACACCCCCAAACATCAGGATTAGTTTGGTGAATATGATGGGGAAATTCAGCAGCAGCTAAGTGAAATTAGTTTATCTCCAAGAAAGTGTTTAAACTCTACAAAAAGTGAAGTTCAGGTGAATCTTAGAGAGATGTAGAATTCTTGGCTCAGCAAGAAATTAGATGAAATTCAATTTTATGCTAATAGCAAAAATTCACATTGCTTCTATGATGACCAGCTGACTATTTATTGAGAAAAATTTTTTTGGTGCATCCCAACTACTCAGCCCTGATAAAACCATATATATAAGTGTTAAAAATATGAACTTGGAGAGATGACTTTATTAATCTAATATAGTTTTAGTTAGTGAAAGCTAGATTTATTTCTGCCTCTTGTTATTTTATTCATTTGTCATTCTTATATTTTTTTAGACTTCTTGGCTTTCATTATTTTGAAGAAATGATTTGAAAATTTCCCCCTTATCAAAAAGACAAATTTATTTTTAAATTGGAGATTAAATTCAAATGTATAGGATATGTTATTTTGTGGATATTTTCAGAATATAGAGTTCTTATAGTCAGAACTTACCTGAATGATTTTGATTGCTTTTCTGTGATTGTAAAGAACTTTCTTTTGGATTTATTGCTATTCTGCTTTCTTGAAGAGGGCCAGAATGACACCACTATATTGGAGTCAAGGTTTATAGTGTGTCTGACTGTGACTAATCAGATTAATATATATCATGAAAGCTCTACCAAAAACCAAAAATAGTTCATTTGAAGTGAAGCTATCTCTAAATTTGTACACCACATTTTGAGCTACCAAAATTCTGCTTTGCTCAAAAACCATAGTGCTTTTATTGATGCAAGCACTCCATTCTAGACAGTCCTTTACCACTGTCACCCATGTCACACAATTGATTCAAAAGTTCTTCAGAGAGATCTTGAGAATATCTTTGTATTTCTTCTTACTTTCATGTAAGTGCTTGTCTTTTGTAATCTTTGTAAAATAGTCTTTTAGTAAATGTACATTTGGCATTTACTCAACATAGGAGTTGTGCTCTGAAATAGAGTTTGAATGTTTATTAGTTTATCTTGAGAAAGGTCTTCAGTGTCTGATATCTTATCTTGCCAGATGATCTTCAGGATCTTCCTAAGACCATTCAAATGGAAGCAATTCAATTTTCTGGCATGGCACTGATGTACTGTCCAGGTTTCACAGATGTACAATAAAGAGGTCAGTACAATGACTGTAGCCTTCATTTTGATAAGCAGCCTAATAGCTTTTCTTTCCCCACACTTTCCTTCAGAATCTCCCAAACACTGAAGTAACTCTTGCAATGTGTGCATCAATCTCATCATGTTTGTATACATCCTTGGAAAGTATATATTGCCAAGAAAAGTGAACTTATCCACAGTATCTAGAATTTCTTTTTTTTCTTTAACTGATAGCTTCAAATCTGGATGATATTGTTCTGGCTTGTGGAGAACCTGTGTTTTCTTGGTAATTAATTGTTAGATCAAAACTTAACACAGGCAGCCCAGAATTGATCCATATATTATTACATCTCAACCTCAGTAGCTACTTTTGAGTGCCCAATCATCTGCAAACTAAAATTATGCATTAACTCTCCCTCAGATGTTGATATTGAAGCCTTAAATTTGGGTCACAGTGTTCTTTGGTGAATTCAATTTCAGTTTTCTGTGTAGATGTATAGGTATGTGATGAAATGTATCAGTTTAAGGTTTGCTCTCTGTTTCCATTATTTTAGTAAAATTTTCATGAAGTGTTTTTTGAAATATGACATTCAGAATGTTATCTCACTTTATTTTTCAAAAAGATAAATAGATGCATATCCACATATATAAATGCAATTAATACACACATATATGCATACATAAATACATATACACATGCACATATGATACATGCACACATCTCTACATATATAAATGAAAACACATATGCACACACATGCACACACAATATATGTATATATTTGCAAACATACACAAAATCCATATTCATGCACAATACATAAATCCATACACAAACGTGTCTGTGTGTGTGTGTGTGTGTGTGTGTGTGTGTGTGTGTGAAGCATTCAGTTTGAATAGAGGGCATTATGGGAGAAGGGAATTTAATAAATGAGCTTGTACACTAGTTAGACTTGGAACTAGATAGAGAAGGGGATACTTACTTGGTCTTAGGATGTAATCTGAAACTAAGGAATGAATGAGAAAAAAAAGACAAAATTCAGATCTGGATTGTCCCTGGGGCTAGAAGAGTGATAATTTAGCCTTTTATTTTTTCCTACCTCACATGAGATATCCATAGATAGAAATAACATCTAATTAGATTATTTCAACATTCATTTAATCATTTTCAATTGGGCATGACTATCCTATACCATAGTTTGTTCTTGATTTTTTATGAAATTTAATTTAATTATCACAGAATGTAACTCATTGTTAGAAAGTAGGTAAAATTTGATTCAATGTATGTAAAATTATTTTGAGTAGATTTAGCATATCTATGCTATATTAAAGACAAAAGAAATTTTTTGATATCCCTTTCCCTTACTGAACACACATTGATATAAGATGCAGAGAAGGCTTAATCATCTAAACCTGAAGTAATAGGACTATCAAAGGTCCTGCCCAAAGTGATGCTACTGAACTTCTGGGATCCAAGATCATGGAGTAAGCCATATATTGTTGTAGTTCTCTAATATTAACTTCCAAATCACCACAAAATAGTGCCCCAAAACAAATCTTGAAATAGCAGGGCCAAGATAAAGATGGGGTGAAACAATCCTTTAACCCAGAAAACTTGGAAAATCAACAAGAGTATAAAAGAGTAAAAGAGGACCATAGTTTAGGACAGAAAGCATTCCAGAAAGTTAGCAGCAAGCAATATCTCAATAATCCATCTAAGTTCCAGTGTTGTCGAGCAAGCAGGTTCCAAGACTATAGTCCCTAATATGCCTTGGCATAGCCAGGGGAATCAGCCACCTTCAGCTAGGAGAACCACCACATGGCTCAGCATAGCCCTAGCCAAACAGGTAGACACCAACTCTACCTGTAGCAAGGTAAAGGGTGGTTGCTTGCATTAGTCTCTTCCACTTATCAGCTTAGTCTCAGGCAACCAGGTTATTTCCAGGGGCCAGATTGCTGCATGCTATAGTGTAGACTGGAAAAAGCCAGAAACACTCCACCATACTCAGCACATGCCGGATACCACCTCTAGGATGCCAGCTCAGCAATAGGTGAGCTTCCAGACCATTACAACCTCCAGCAATGGCTATTCCCCACCCCAATTCAGTACCAAACATGAGTGTCCACCTCAGGGCTCAGGGCAATATCAGTGCAATAATAGATAAATAGACAGGCCTGTAACCACTGCCATAAGAAGATTAAGACAGTGATTCTTCACCCCAGGCAGGAGAAGACCTCAATTTAAAAGAAAAAAAAGACCAATTAAAAGATGAACAAAAGCAACTAAAATAGAAGCTGACCAGAGAAAGTTATTATGGTGACAAGGAAGAATAAGTCACAAACTCAGAATGTTACAGCAATGTTAAAACATCTATGTGGGGGAAAAAAACCAAAGAAATATGGGAAGTATACCTAAACCCAGAAAGAACTCAGGAAAGAGTTGCAAAAAGAACCTTAGGGGTGGCTAGGTGGTGCAGTCGATAGAGTACTGGCCCTGGAGTCAGGAGTACCTGAGTTCAAATTTGGTCTCAGACACTTAATAATTACCTAGCTAGTGTGACCTTGGGCAAGCCACTTAACCCCATTTGCCTTTCAAAAACTTTTTTAAAAAAAGAAACAAAGAACCTTAAATCATTGTAAGAGAGATAGAAGAAAAATTGGGAAAAAGAATGAGAATAATGCAAGAGAATTATAAGAACAAGTCAATTTCTTGAAAAAGAAAGCAGCTGTTTTAAAAGTAGAATTGACCAAATGGAACATGTTGGACATACAAAAATTCACTGCAGAAAACAATTCCTTGAAGATTGAAAAAGAACAAATGGAAAAGAAAGTACAAAAGTTAATTGAAGAAATTAGAATTAGAAGTTAGAATTGAGCGATGACCCTCTGAAACATCAAAAATCAAACAAATTCAAAAGAAAGGAAATAACAGAAGAAAATATAAAATACCTTATAGGGAAAACAACTGATCTGGAAAACAGCTCTAGGAGGAACAATATCAGAATCATTGGACTACCTAAAACCTGAAATCAAGAGGGGGACCTGGACAGCATTTTTCAAGAAATAAAAAAAGGCAAACTTCTCTGATATCTTGGAACCAGAAGGAAAAAAAAGGCTTTGAAAGAATCTAACCAACACCTAAATGAGATTACAAAATAAAACTCCAAGGGACATTATAGTCATTATTCAGAACTATCAGGTCAAGGAAAAATTCTATAAATGGGAAGAAAAGAACAATTCAAATGTTGGGGAGCCACTATCAGAATTACATAGGACTCTACATTAAAGGAACACAGGTCATGCATCATCATATTCTGGAAGACAAATACAAATGACAAGGAATAACCTACCTGGTGAAATTAAATATACTACATCAAGGGAGAAAATTATTCATTCAATGAAATAGAAGGATATCAAGTTTTTCATAAGAAGTCCAGAAGTGAATAAAAATGATTTCTAATATCAAAATCTAAGATAATCTAAAAAGGGAAAAAGAGAAAAGAAAACAAAGTTTTCAATAGTTCTGAACTATTTACATCCCTACATGGGAAGATGATTTTGTAAATCTCAAGAATTGTATCACTAATAAGATACCTAGAAGGAATATACCTAGGCAGAGAGTCTTGGTATAAGATGAATTTAAAAGAATTACAATAAAATAATTAGGGGGATGAGAAGGAAATGTGTACAGGATAAGGAAATAAGGAGGAGGTATAATGGGATAAAGTATTATACATGAAGAGATGCAAAAAATCTATTACAGTGGAGGGAAAATATGGTCAGCAATTGAACCCCACTCTATTGGCTCAAATAGAAAATAATATAAACAGTTAATTGAATATAGAAATCTATATTATTGTATGGGAAAGTAGGAAGAGTAGATATTATATGAGATCAACTGGGAGAGGTGGTTGTCACACATCAAATATTGCTTAAGAGGGATTCACATTTAATAGCAATAACTGTGAATGTGATTAGAATGAAATCTTCCATAAAAAGAAATGGCTAGCAGAGTTTTTATTTTGGAATCTCTTTTAGGAAGTGTTTGTTAGATTCGTTCAATGCCTTTTTTCCCTTCTGGTTCCAATATATAAAGGAAATTTTCCCTGTCTATCTCTTGAAAGATGCTGTCCAGGTCCTCTTTTTGATTTTAGATATTAGTAGTCCAGTAGCTCTAAAGGTGTTTTCCAGGTCAATTGTTTTCCCCATGACATATTTTACATTTTCTTCTAATTCTTTTCTTTTGAATTTGTTTGATTCTTGATGTCTCAGAGGGTCATTAACTTCCACTTGCTCAATTCTAACTTTTAAGCTGTTGTTTTTTTTTTCAATTAACTTTTGTATTTTCTTTCCCATTTGGTCTTCTATAGTTTTAAAGGAATTGTTTTCTTCAGTGAATTTTTGCATTTCCTGTTCCATTTGGCCAATTCTACTCTTAAAACAGTTGTTTTCTTTTTCCAAGTTCCCCACTCTTTTTTCATAATTCTCTTGCATTATCTCATTTATTTTGCAATTTTTCTTCTACCTCTCTTATATGATTTAAGGTTCTTTGTTCAACTCTTTCCTGAGATCTTTCTAGGCTTGGGACAACTTCACATATGTCTTTAGTTTTTTTTTTCCCATGGGTGTTTTGACATTGTTGTCCTTTTCTGAGTTTGTGTCTTATTCTTCCTTGTCACCATAATAACTTTCTATGGTCAGTTTCTATTTTAGTTTTTTTAATTCATCTTTTTATTGGTCTTTTTTCTTTTAAATTTGAGGTCTTCTCCTGTCTGGAGTGAAGGAACATTGTCTCAAGCTTGTTATGGCGGTGACTATAGGCCTTGTCTATTTATTTATTCTTGCAATGATACTGCCTTGAGGTAGGTTCCTCATGTTTGCTACTACACTGGGGTGAGGGATAACCATTACTGGAGACTGTAAGTGTCTAGAATAAAATTCTACAATATGTTTTTTACAAGAAAGAACTTGAAGAGGGGCGGAGCCAAGATGGCAGTGTGAAGGCAGCATTCCCTGACAACTCCAACCCGCCAGCCCCCCAAAATTACAAACAAATGAGGGCTCTAGCCAAAATTTAGAGGGGACAGAACCCACAGAAAGACTGAGTGATACATTTTCCCAGTCCAAGATAACTTAGAACCTCCACAGGAAAAGTGTGCTTCACCAAGACCTGGGGTGGGGAAAAAAGCCACTGTGCAGCCCAGCCCAGCTCAACAAAGCCCAGTCCAGCCCAGCCCAGAGATCACCAGCAACAGCTTGAAGGGGAGAGGAGAGAACTCTGCTGCACATGGGTGAGTGTGGAGTGAGGAGCACTGACCATAGAAACTGCAGCGAGAATCTGGAGAAAGCATCCTGCACCCCCAGAGAAGGTAAGGGAAGTCTGTAGAGATTGCTCTGCTCTTCCTGGGGTAGGGCTCTGCTGTTAGGCTTCCTTACTAAGATAGCTGGATCTGGCCATATAGCCTCAGGGCAGAGGGCAGTGCTGTGGTCATCTACATATCAAAGAACAGGTTGGAGAGCTTAAGACCTTGGAAAGAAGGATCTGACCATAGAGAATTACTTAAGTCCTATGGAAGAGCAAAACACATACTCTGATGATGATAAAATCAAAGCTTCTGTATCCAAAACCTCCAAGAGAAATAGATAATGGGCTCAGACTGTGGATGAGCTCAAAAAAGACTTTGAAAAGCAATTCAGAGAGGTGGAGGAAAAATTGGGAGGAGAAATGAGAGCAATGAGAAAAAATCATGAAAACCAAATCAAAAGCTTGGAGAAAGAAATACAAAAAAATACTGAAGAACATAATATTTTAAAAACCAGTTTAGGTCTAATGCAAAAAGCAAAACAAAAGGGAAATGAGGAGAAGAATGCCTTAAAAAGCAGGATTGGTCAGCTGGAAAAGGAGATAAAAAAGCTCTCTGAAGAAAATAACTCCTTCAAATTCAAAATGAAACTAAAGGAAGCTGATGACTATGCAAGAAATCAGGAAGAAATAAAATTCTTCCAAAAAAAGCCAAAAATTAGAAGAAAATGTGAAATGTCTCATTGGAAAAACAACTGACCTTGAAAACAGATCCAGAAGAAATAAATTATTGGACTATCTGAAAGCCACAACCAGGAAAAGAGCCTAAACTTAATTTTTCAAGAAATAATACAGCAAAATTGCCCTTAGATCCTAGAAGCTGAGGGTAAAATAGAAATTAAGAGAATTCACCAGTCACCCCCTGAAAGGGATCCCAAAAGAAAAACTTCCAGGAATATTATAGCCAAATTGCAAAACTCTCAAATCAAAGAGAAAATTCTAAAAGCTGCCAGAAACACACAATTCAACTACCAAGGCTCCATAGTCAGGATTACACAGGATCTGGCAGCATCTACATTAAGGGCTCATAGGGATCGGAATATGATATTCCAGAAGCCAAAAGATCTTGGTTTACAACCAAGAATGAATAACCCAGCAAAACTGAACATCCTCTTTCAGAGGAAAAGATGGATTTTCAATGAAACAGGGGACTTTCAAACTTTCCTAACGAGATGACCAGAGCTGAACAGAAAGTTTGATCTCCAAGTACAGGACTCTGGTGAACCATAGAGGGAGTGGAAGAGAGGCACCAACTATGAGGAACTTGTTGATGTTGAACTGTTTGTATTCTTGCATGGGAAGAAGATATTGATAACTCATATGAGCTTTTTCATTTATAAGAGTGGCTAGAAGGAGCATATATAGACAGGACATAGGAAGAAGTGGAATATAATTTTATGATGTGGTAAAAGGATGGAGTGAAAGGGCAATGGGGGGAAGCACTGGAAGGAAGGAAAAGGGGATGATCAAGAAGCTGAAAGATTTCACATAAGAGTCAAAAAAAAGCTTTTTTCAATGGAGGGGAGGAGGGAAGGAAAGGGGGAATGAGTGAGCCTTCATTCTCATTGGAAATGGCATACACACTTAATAGGGTGAGGGAATCTGTCTTGCCCTGGAGAAGGATGGGAGGAAAGGGACGAGATGAGGGGAAATGGGGGGGGGGGGATGGGGAGGAATAGGTGACAGAAGAGAGGAAAGATCAAGGGAGAGGGTACTCAGATGCAACACACTTTTGGACAGGGCCAGGATGAAAAGGAGAGAGAGAGAATAGAATAAATGAGAGTGGGGAGAAATAGAGTAGAGGTACAGTTAGTGATAGCAACTGAGGGAAAAATATTGAAGCAACTTCTCTGGTGGATTTATGATAAAGAAAGGAACTCACCCCAGAGAGTTGGAATCTCAACACATACTGAAGTACAATTTTTTTTCTCTCTCTCTATTCTTGAGGTTTCCCATCTTCTTGGGGGGGGAGGGGGTTTATGTTTATTCTTATGTTTACACTTATAACATTCAATTTACATCAATGTATGGCATGAAAACAATGTAGACACTGCCAGACAGCCTGGGGTGGGGGAGGGAAGGGAGGTGGGGGGAATAATTGTAGAATTCAGAGCCTTGAAAAAAATGATAGGTGCAATTTACTATTGTGGCGTATAATTGGAAAACAAATAAAATGTTTTAAAAAAAGAAAGAACTTGAAGGTAAGGGGACAGAGAAGAATCTATTATGCTTCAGCTGAAGTAAAAAAAGAAAAGAAAAGAAAAATCAGGGACATAAATTCTGATCTCAGACAAAGCAAAAGCAAAATTAGACTTTATTAAAGGAGATAAAGAAGGAAATTGCATCTGACTAAAAATTACAATAGGCAATAAAGCCATAACAATACTAAATGTACATACATGAAGTGGAAGTGGTATAACATTGAAAATCTTAAAGGAAAAGTTGAGTTACACATTCATGATCAAACAAGACACAGCATTATGAAATGTAAAATAGATAATTTTCATTATATTAAATTTTAAAACAGATGTTGCATAAACAAAACCAATACAATCAAGATCTGAAGGAAAGCAGAAAGCTGGGAAACAATCTTTATAGCAAGTATCTCTGATAAAATCCTCATTTGTTAAATGTATAGAGAATTGAGTCAAGTTGATAAGAATTTTACTCATTGCCCCATTGATAAATGGTCAAAGAATAGGAACAGGCAGTTTTCAGAAGAAGAAATTAAAGCCATTTATAGTACTTGGAAATAATATCTAAATAATTATTGATTAGTGAAATACAAAAATAAAACAAATCTGAGGTAGCACCTCACACCCATCAGATGACTACTATGACAAAAAGGAAAATAGTAAATGTTGGAGAAGATGTAGGCAAATCACAGTACTATGAAATGATCCAACTATTATGGAGAGCAATTTAGAACTGCCTGCAAAATGCAACCAAACTGGGCATACCCTTTCAAATAGTAATAGTGTTATGAAGTCTACTTGCCAAAGAGAGATCATAAAAAGGAAAAAAGTATGTACTTGTATAAAAAATATTTATTGCAGTTTTCTCTGTGTGGTGGCAAAATACTGGAAGTTGAAGGAATGAAAATTAATTGAGAAATAATTAGACAAACTGTAGATATGAACATAAAAATATTATTGTGCAATAAGAAATGATGACCAGTTAGATTTCAAGAAACAACAATCTGGAAAAACTTGTACAACTTGATGCAAAGTGAAATGACCAAAATCAGTAAAACATTTTACACAGTAACATCAATAATCAACTATGACTCAGCTCTTCTCAACAACATAATGATCTAAAAAAAGTACAAAAGACTCATGAAAGAATGCTATGCACATATATTTAAATAACTGATGAATTATGAATGAAGATAAAAGTATACTTTTTTCACTTTTTCTTTTTCATGTTTTTTCCTTTGATCTCTTTCTTCTTTCACAACTGTAACTAATATGAAAATATAATTTACATGATAGTAGAGAAACAATCTATATTAAATTGCCTACCATTTTAGGAAAAGGGGATGGGAAATAGGGTAAAAATTGAAACTCATAATCTTGTAAAATTGAATACTAATAATGTAATTAGGAAAAATATAAAATACTATTTAAAAAATCAAAGTGTGGACTACCATAATCTTTATTCTGAGAGTGGCTACAAAAAAAGAAAAGCTAACCAGGCTGATATTCAGACATCATTGATTCTCTTGGATATGTTTCTGGGAAGGAAGGCACAACAAAGAATTAGAGAAACCTAGAGAGTAAAGCACATGGGAGATCAAAATCAGGTTGTCTTATAGTAAGCAATCTTACCTACCACTCTCATACTCCTCTGTTTATATGTAATTTTTCTGCTGGTACAGAAAGTTCAAGTATTAAAGTTTATTTTTTAAAAAGATATTTATTGAGGTGGAGCCAAGATGGAGGAGTAAAGGCAGGACCTCACCAGAGCTCTCCCCCAAGCCACTCCAAATACCTTTAAATAATGATTCTAACCAAACTGTAGAATGGCAGAACCAACAAAAAAGACTGAATGAAACAATTTTGCAGCCGAAGAAAACTTAAAAGACTGGCAGGAATTGCACCAGAATTAGAAAGGACCTGCAGTACAGTTGGCATTGTGCTGGGCCAAACCCATCCCAGTCATCTAGGAACCAGGGAGATTGGAGCACAGTTCAGCATGGCCTTCAGCAGAGCAGACCCTGTTCCAGTATACCAGGAGCAGGCCTTAGGAGTCACTGAAGAATCAGTGTCATCTGCTTTTAGAACTCTCAGCCCAGGGACAATAAGGGGACAATAAGGGGATCAAAAGGATATTAGAGGGAGCTTTTTTGCTTTGTCCATACTCAGATCTAGGTCACAGTCTGGGGCTCCAGTTCTGGCAGAGGAGCTAAAGTACAATAGAGCTTTCTGCCTACAGCAGAGCAGGAACCATCCTTTCAGCTCCAGGGCATAGGAGAGTGCATGTGCTCACCCACAGACCAGAGCACAGACAAGGAGAGTAGTTATAACCTCTCATAAGACCTTGAAAGAATTGAAAACTTTCAGGTCCTTAGAAATACCTTTGAAAACAATTGGAAAAAAACCCTCAGAAGTTTGGAAAAGTGCATCTTCCATGCTGGAAGTAAAACTCCACATTAAAAAAAGAGTTAGTATCAAGTCAAAGTCTGGGGAAATGAGCAAACAACAGGAGAAAAAAATGCATCTATAGATAGTTACTACATGATAAGGAAAATCAAAATGCACCCTCAGAAGAAGATATCAAAGTCAAAACTTCTATTTCCAAAGTCTCCAAGAAAAATATGAATTGGGCTCAGACCATGGGAGACCTCAAAAAGGATTCTGAAATCAAGTAAGGCTGATAGAGAAAAATTGGGAGAGAAATGAGAGTGATGTGAGAAAATTAAGAAAAGCTCATCAGCAACTTAATGGAAATACAAAAAAAATGAAGAAAATAATATCTTAAAAACTAGACAGGCTAAATGGAAAAGAAGACATCCTAAAGCTTATGAGAAGAATGCCTTAACAGGAAGAATTGATCAAATGGAATATGACATACAAACACTCACTGAAGAAAATAATTCCTAGAGTGAAGCAACAGGAAGCTGATTTTGTGAGAAATCAAGAAATAGTAGAACAAATCCCAAACAATGAAAACCTAGAAAGAAGTGAAATATCTCATTAGCAAAACAACCACACTAGTAAACAGATCCAGAAGAGACAGTCTAAAAATTATTGAACTACCTGAAATCCTAGACCAGAAAAAAGAGCCTAAGCATCATTTTGCAAGAAGCAGAGAGTAAAATAGAAATTGAAAGAATCCATGCAATACTTCCTAAAAGAGATTCCCAAAATGAAAACTGCCAGGAATATTATATACATATTTTCCAGCTCCCAAATCAAGACAAAAATATTGCAAGAAGCCAAAAAGAAACACTTCAACTGTCATGGATCAATAATTGGGTTAACACAAGATTTAGCAGCTTCATTAAGGGATTGTACGACTTGGAATATGATATTCTGGAAGGTTTTTACATGGAAATTATTCTACACAGAAAAACTGAGCATACTCTTCCAGGGGAAAAGATAAACATTCAACAAAATGGAGGAGATTAAAACTTCCTGATGAAATGATGTGAGCTGAACAGAAAATTTGATCTTCAAATACAAGACTCATTACCTTTTTAAGGTAATTTAGGAAAGGCAAATAATAAGGGAAATAATGATGTTGAACTTCATATATTCCTTCATCAGAAGATGATAGTGCTAAATCATATGAATTTTCTCATTATGGCAGTTACTAGGAATATATATATACATATATATATATATATATATATATATATGTATATATATAAAAGGCAAGGTGAGAGTTGAAATTGAAGGGATAATACAGTAAGAAGATGAACATAATGGGAGAGAGAGAAAAATGTGCTGGAAGAAAGGAAAAGGGAGAGGTAGAATGGGGTACATTATTTTACATAAATGAGGCAAGAAAAATCTTTTGCTGTGGAGTAAAAGAAGGGGGAGGTGAAGAGGAGTGACTGAAACTTACTGTCATTAAATTGGTTCAGAGAAAGAATAACAGACATACTCAACTAGATAAGGAAGTCTATTTTATTCTAGAGGAAAGTAGGAGAGGAAAGTGATGGGAGAAGGGCAAGTGGGGAGGGGATGTGTGAAAGTGATGGAAGGGAGGAAAGATGGTGATAAGTGTATTCAGATGCAAAACACCTTTGAGGAAGGACAGGGTGAAAGGAGAGAAGAGAATAAATGGGGGTGGCAGCAGAAGGATGGGGGAAAAAAGAGTTAGTAATAATAACTGTAGGGAAAAAATTGAAACAAATTTCTTGGGGAAAAAATCCTCATTTCTCAAATATAGAGAAAGAATTGAGTCAAATTTGTAAAATATAGGAGCCATTTCCCAATTGATGGATGACAAAAGGATATGAAGTTTTCAGATGAAGTTATCCATGCTATTTATTTAAATCATTTAAATATATGTCAATTCACTATTGATAGGAGAAATGCAAATTGGAACAATTCAGAGGTACCACTTTATGCCTATTGGAAAGAGAAAATGACAAATGTTGTAAAGGGTGGAGGGAAAATGAGACATTAATGCATTGTTGAAGGAGTAGTGAAACTAGTAGTACCACTACTAGATCTATATACCAGAAGAGATGAAAACAGAATGGAAAAGTACCTATATGTTTAAGGATATTTATAGCAGATTTTTTTCCTGGGGGTAGGAATCTGGAGACAGGGGATGCCTATTGGTTACAGAATGACTGAACAAATTGTGGTATGTGATTAAGATGAAATACCGTTCTGTTATAACAAATGATGAATACATTACTCTCAGCAAAAAAAGAAAGAAAAAAGAAACAAAAGCTTACATGAGCAGATGCAAAGGGAAATGTAACATACACAAAGAAACAGCAGTGTTGTAGGTTGATCAGTTGTGAATTACACATATTTTCTCAGCAATACTGAGACTCAAGAGAATTCTGAAGGATTTATGACAAAGAATACTATCCATCCCAAAGACAAAGTTGATGATGTCCAAATATAGATTGAAGCATACTTTTTTGAATTTTATTTTTCCAGTGGTTTCTTTTTGGGGGGATTATGTTTAGTTTTACAACATGACTATTGTGGTAATGTTTTTCATGATTATACAATTTTAACCTCTATCAAATAACTTGCTTTTTCAATGTAAGGGAATGGGGTGAGAGGAAAGAAGACTTCAAGATTTTAAAACTGAATGTTGAAATTTGTTTTTGCTTATAACCAAGGGAAAATTAAATAAAATTTAGTAAAATAAAGGTTAAAAGATATTTATTTTTACAATATTTTAGTTTCCACATGAATTCTTTCCTCTATGAAAAGAGAAAAAAAGAAAGGGAGTGGGAAAACTTCAGTGAAATTGCGTGGTATAGCAACTAAGTCCCATCATACATGAAATGTTATATATATATATATATATATCACAGAGAGTAAAGTGTTAGCCTAGACATCTGGTAGACCAGAGTCAAATTTGGGCTCTGGCATTTCCTAGTTGTGTGATCTTGGGTAAGTCACTTAACCCTGATTGTCTTACATCTAAGTTATCAAGTAGTCTTGATTCATATTTGGCCACTGTACACTGATTACTCTTGAGGAGAAAATGAGATTGAGAACTTAACACAAAACTCCCCTCACTCAAGTGCAATTCATGACAACATCTTCCTGATGTCTTGGTCTTCTTTGAGAATCATGGACAAACATCATCATTATGATCATGATCATGATCATGATTATAATTATCTCCTACAATTCAGTTAAGAGAATATGGAGGAACATTTTCTTATCTCCTCTTTTGACCAAAACATTATCATTATAATTATTCAATACCGGACTTCTTTAATAATTGCTGTTTTTCTCCCCCATCTATAATGCTATAGTCATTGAATACATTGCTTTTCCAGGTCTATTTACTTCATTTTATATCTGTTGATTTGATTCTTCACAAGCATCTCTGAATTCTTCATATTCCTCACTTCAAAGAGCAAAGCAATCTTCCATTAATATAACTTAGCATAATTTATTTTCCCATTCCATATTCATTGGGCATCTACTTTATTTCCAATATTCTGTTACTATAAAAAAATGCTGCTATAAATGTTGGCTAATCTCATGCCAAGAATGCCTATATAACTTTCTCTTCCTAAATTTCTTTACTGAACATAGTTCCATGCTTGGGCAGTGATGCTAGAACTTATCCAGGGAAATGGCCCCACCATCTGCTGCTTTCAAAGCACAATTATGCCAGGTGCTTAACTTGTGCCTCCTACATGAATAATTTTCTGCTTCCCCTAGTTTTAGCTTTCTTTTACTATTGAGAATATGCTACTTTTCTTTATTTTCATTTATTTAGGGTCATAAGATCCTAGTTTTAAAGGTGATAGGGTGCTTTGGGGACATTAGAATCAGTGCCTTCAAGAAGGCACTGATGTTCAGGTGGGTTAGACACCTGTAGTATCTCTCCAATAGAATGTATACTTCTTGAGTATAGTTGTAGTAGGGGAACTCTAGATTCAGTTCTATTTTGTGGGGGAATTTCAACCTCTATTCCTTTTTGGTCATGGCCTTTGGGGCAGGAGAAAAGGCAATACATGGATAGGCTCAGTGTGTGTTGCTTTATCCACTCCTTGGGAACTGCCCCTATGGTATCTCATTGGAGAAGCAAAAATCCTTCGGTGGAACACTCTTCTTTCCTGGACTCTGAAATGACCTGCTGATATCTTCCTTTCTGGATCTCTGTGATTTGGCCCATGCTGTTGAAACAATATGACCCTAATTCCATGTGTCTGTATCTATGTTTAGCTAAGCTTCTTTTCTTTTTTTCCTTTTCCTTTTTAACTTAACTACTCCTTTACCAGTTTGTAATAGTCAATATGGCCCCAGCTCCATGTGACTGGATCTACAATGATCTTAGCTTTTTTTCTTTTTTTCCCTTTTAAACACTTTAGTCTTTTTGATCTCAACTTCTACTAACCAGCCTGTCCTTTAAGAAATTCATTAACTTG
Organism: Macrotis lagotis; assembly: GCF_037893015.1. Classification (NCBI taxonomy): domain Eukaryota; kingdom Metazoa; phylum Chordata; class Mammalia; order Peramelemorphia; family Peramelidae; genus Macrotis; species Macrotis lagotis. The sequence goes on from NC_133666.1 coordinate 149,210,730, forward strand.
CTACCTTTCTGAATAACTTAACCTGGGAAATTTTTGTAGCCACCTGTGAACATTATTTGTAAATTTTCAGGCAACTGTGAATTAAAATCTATGCCTTTTCTTATGCTCCTGAGACAGAAGTTGGTGAGTTCTTAATCCCAAATGAATCCATATAGCTTGGTAATTTCCTCCTGTCATTAGAGTTACTATCTCATTTTTTTCTTTGTATGCCCTGCCAAATATAGTATGTGGTTAATAAATGCTTGCTAATTATTTGAATTCAATTCTCATCAATTAGTCTGCCTTCCTCTTTGAGGTTTCAACTGGAATGGTAGTTGAAGGACCTGTGCACTAGTCCTGACTATTCTACATTTATTTTCAGGTGAATAACTTCAAACAAATTATTTTAATTTCTTCTTCTATAAAGTAGAAGTTGAACAATCAAGTTCTCCTAGCCCTAACATTCGATTTTATATTTCTAGCCTCCTGACTACTCTGAAGAAACATTGATCATCTAATCCTGGTTCCCTGTGACTTGGAACTTTACGGATTTAAGCCCAGAAGAGAATCATAGTTGCCTTTAATTACATTGCCAGTTTTAGATTTGCATTAGAAAACAACACTTCAAAGGCCTGATGACTTATGAACATTTGCTCTTGGCTGTAAACTGGTAAATAAACAAAGTCTTTGCATGAGAGAGCAGTGACACTTTTGTAATTCTGGGGGAAAAATGTCAATTTGAGCCTTTAATTATAAAGAGGAAAAATCAAGATGTTGCATTTTGTAAACCTCCACCTACTCCCCCTTCCCCACCAATTTGTAACTGACAGATTGGTTTTAACATGTAGAAACTGGAAGACAACTCATCTTTTTTTTTTAAAAAAACGGCCTAATTGCATTTGGAACTTGAGGGAAATGGAAGATTCCAGGGTATTTTCATTTTGAAATTGGGGACAGCGCATGCACAGTTGTTTGTTTTCACACTTTATGAGAATGAATCACACCATGTCGACCGTGAGATTTAATTATGCATTTAGCTGAGAAACTGGATAAGCGCCAATGCAATATCTAAGCTACTAGAATTGCCCTGAACACAGCCCCTCCCAGCTTCCAGACACTAAGAACCTTTTCTAATAGGATGTTTAACGGAGAGGATGGACTGGCATAGATGAGATGCATCAAATCTCAGTGGAATTCTTCTGGTTGGAAACAAAACACTGATGTCAAAAGAAGGACATTTTTATAAAAGGGAGCAAAACTGCTGAACCTCTGGGCATAAAGTTGAACTTTAATGGAAACAATTCTGGCAAAAACTGTCATATTTGCTTGCTATCATTTTTTTTTTTACCTTATACAACCACTGCAAAAATGAGCCCTAAATCTCAAAATATGGAAAGCTTATCCCATAATAGAGAGGGCTTACTCTGATATTTGGTTATAGCTCAGCATGGGAACTGAATATTTAAAATTTCATCTTGAATTTTGTTTATTTGAAGTAAAATAAAGTTATAATTATCAAATTTTCTTAAGTGACTTTTTATTTTTTTGTATTGAACCAGTACTTTAAAAGGTAAAAGGGAGTCCCAAGGAGTTATCTCTATTGATTCATACTGCTTGACACCTACTCTACAATTTCTTAGAAAATTGCCTAGAACACTGATGATTTTAGTACCTTGGCTGATGTCATGCAACAGCAATATGTAAGAAGCAAGACCTGAACTCAGATTTTCTTTACTGAGAGATAACTCTATTCATTATACTTTCATGCTGCAGTGCTTTTTTTTAAACTTTTTTTGTTTGTTTTTGCTTTTTTTCCCTTTTCAACATGAAATTTAGTACTTATTTTGTATAGATGAAGTTTATAACAAACTGGGATTCTTCTTTAGGTATTAATAGCCTGTGAAATTCTTTTCCACTATGAAATTCTGGTATTTTATGAAGATACATATTCAAATCTTATTTACCTTTATAAATTGTAGTTTACTTTTTTTATAGCTAAGTGGCAAGAATATTTTACATGTAATTTTCCTGTGAAAGATTCATTAAGGATAATGAAATGAGTTTAGAGAGAACACTGATGGCTTTAGGTTGTAAACTGTATTTACTTTCTGGGTTCTGTCTAAACTTTAACATATATATCATAAAGATTATTTTTACCCTAGCTGTTCTTTCCCCCTCACATTAAATCCTAAAAGGAGGGAAAGTAACCTGTAGTAACAAGTTGTAATTTAAGAAGCCAGAAAATTGTAGAGATGGAAGGGACATCAGAGGCCATTTAATCAACCCTCTGTTGGTTTCCCCCACCTCCCCTCCCTATCACCCTTTCCCATCTCATTTTATAAATGAGGAAAAAAGGTCCTCTGCAGACTACATGAGGTACTCCAGGACATATAGGTAGTAAGCATCAGAGGGAAGCTTTGATTTCAACCTCTGATTTCCAAACCACAATTTTCTTTCTACTGTACTACTAGCCCTGCCACTTCTAGCTCTCTATTTGCAAAGATGAACTGTGGGAAAAGCATTGTACTTACCTGTTTTTAATTTTTTAATGTATATAAATGGAATAAACTATATTTGTTTGCTACTATATTGTGCAACTATACAATAAAAGTATATATTTTCCATATTGGCAATTCTCCATGTACTCAGATTTTTTAATGTTTCAAAAAGCATAATAACCAGCCTTTAATGGTATCAGCATAGCATCTGTCATCTTCATGCCAGAATTTGACTATCCATCTATTATAAAGAGATAATATGCCATTTATTTCACATGAGATTAGATATAATTCACCTTTATCTGTCTTCTAGAATATATATCTTTAACGACCAGTTGTAAAGGTACTATCATTTTGGGAACCAAGAAGTATTGGTAATTTTTGTTTTATTTGTAGAAAGTAATATTATGATGAATTTTTCATTTGTTACATTGCTGCGTACATTTCATTTTTTATGTTCATTAAATAGTATTTATCCTCATAATTTTAATTGTCATAATCACCATCACAATTATCTGTGATCTCAACTAAGTATCTCATGATAGTTTTGTATTATTTTTGTAGTTACAGTAAATATTCAAAACATTTTGACAACAGCACTATCTCCAGAATTTTGTAACTTTTGAATTATCATCAAATTTTCTCACCTTGATGAAGATAGGAAAACACATCTTTTCTAGTTAAAAAAAGTAAAAAGTTGAGGTCAAATTGTACTTCAGGAATTTATTTTAATGTTTTATATATATATATATATATATACATATATTATACTTTGATTAATATTGTACTCTTCAATGTTCAGCAAAATTCCTCAGAGATAAAAGAGTATACAATAAAAAAATCCAAGACTTTTTGGAAGTCTCTCTAAAGACTTTAAAATATCAAACATAGTAGTGATTGATCATTCAGTAAGGACATGCAAGGGAAGATTATATAGTCATTCCAGATCTAAAATTATAATCTAAAGCATCAGTCTTCAAAACTCTTTGGTACTAAGAAATAGATTTGTGGATCTGTGGAATACATTAGGTGAAAATGAAAAAAAGCAGGAAATGGCTACAGTAATTACTGTTTGACAAATTCAAAGATTCCAACTTTGGTATAAAAATTCACTCCAGTAAAATCTGTTGAGAAAACTGGAAGTAGCTAGGCATACCCCAACATTGCACACCCTATACCAAAATAAAGTTTAAATGCGTATAGGATTTAGACATGAAAGGTAATATTATAATCCAATTAGAAGAACAAGGAATAGTTTACCTAACAGAACTATGGAAATGGAAGCATTTCATGACTAAAAAAATATATAAAGAACATTATAAAAAACAAATTGGATAATTTTGATTGTATTAAATCCAAAGTTTTTTTTATATTAAATCAAAAAGTTTTTGCACAAAGATAACCAGTGCAACCAAGATTGAAAGGGATGAAATAATTTTTATATAAATATTTTTTAGTATTCCATGTAGTTGGAAAAACAAATAAATAAAATATTCAAAAAATATAATCCTTGAAACTTGAGTCTTGGAAACTATGTAGCATTAAGACAGTCACTGTGAAAATGGATAGAGTTAAACCCTTATAATCAGGAAGACATATATTTAAATTTTGTTTCTGAAAGAGGATGAATTTATTCTTTTATCATTTTTTTATTGGAAAATGTGTGTGTGGGGTGAAATTTGGGGAAATTGTAATATGATTAGATATTAGTTTTTGGGAGAAAGGTAATAAAAGATATATGTGGGAGAAAGGTATTGAATATATATATATATATATATATATATATATACACACAGATATATATATATATATATATATATATATATATATATATATATATGTAATTCTGGATAAATCACTTAATGATTTAGTTCTCTAGGAAAATTTGTTAAACATTAAGTTGCAGGGGGAAGAACCAAGATGGCAGCATGAAGGCAGGAATTCCTGGAAACTCGTTCCCCAAAAAACTCCTAAATCCATCAAATTATGATTCTAGCCAAAATTTAGAGGGGAAGAACCTACAGAAAGACTGAATGATGCAACTTGCTAGTCCAAGACAACTTAGAAGTTCTGCAGGAAAGGTCTATTTCACTGAGACCAGGGTTTGGAAAAAACTGCTGCAGCAGAGCAGCCAGGCTGGATACCTGGGTCTGTGGTAGAGGGGGTGATTTCCAGATCTCCTGGCCCAGGGATCATTGGGAACAGCTTCAAGGGGCAGTGAGAGAACTCTGCTGCACCAGAGTGAGTGAGGAGTGAACTGGCCTCAGAGCAGCCCTGTGGTGAGAGCTTGCAGCAGGAATAGGGAAAGCCACCCTGCACCTCCAGAATGCATTCCATAGATGATTAGGGGGTCATGAGACACCTGCAGAGGTCTCTCTGCTCTCCCTGTGGCAGGATACACTTAGATCCAGGTTGCAGTCTGGACACCACCATAGTTGAGCAGGGACTCTCCTCACAGCTACAGGGCAGAGGGGAGGACCTGTGGTGATCCAAATATAAAAGCACAGGCAAGAAAGCAGTCAGAGCCTCTCATAAGACCTTGGAGGAATTAACGTCCCAGTGGGTTTTTCCCAAAAAACCCCAAATCCTTGGAAGTGCAGTAAATCAGTCATAGGCTGAGGAAATGAGCAAAGGAAAAAAAAAGAAGAATCTGACCATAGAAAATTTCTTTAGTCCCATGGATGATTCAGAAGATGATAAAATAGAAACTTTTGCTTCCAAAATCTCCAAGAGAAATAGAAAATGAACTCAGGCTATGGATGAGCTCAAAAAAGACTTTGAAAAAAAATTAATGTAAGTAGAGAAAAAATGGGAGGAGAAATGAGAGCAATGCAGATATATAGTGAAAACCAAATCAGGTGCTTAGTGAAAGAAGTACATAAAATACTGAATAAAATGTGTTAAAACCAGTTTAGGCCAAATGGAAAAAGAAACACAAAAAGCAAATGAGGGGATGACAAGAAGAATGCCTTAAAAAAGCAGAACTGTCCAGCTGGAAAAGGAGATAAAAAAAGCTTTCTGAAGAAAATAACTCCTTCAAATGCAAAATGGAAATAAAGAAAGCTGACCTTATGAAAAACCAAGAAGAAATAAAACTTCCAAAACTGCCAAAAATTAGAAGAAAATTTGAAATATCTCATTGGAAAAACAACCAACCACGAAAACAGGTCCAGAAGAAATAATTTAGAAATTATTGGGCTACCTGAAAGTCATGACCAGGAAAAAAACCTAGACTTCAATTTTCAAGAAATAATATAGGAGCAGTTAAGTGGCACAGTGGATAGAGCATCGACCCCAGAGTCAGGAGTACCTGAGTTCACATCTAGCCTCAGACACTTAACAATTACCTAGCTGCATGGCCTTGGGCAAGCCACTAAGCCCTATTGCCTAAAAGAAAATAAATAAATAATACAGCAAAATTACCCTGAGATCCTAGAAGCACAGGGTAAAATAAAAATTGAGGGGATTCACTGATCACCTTCTAAAAGAGTTCCCAAAAGAAAAACTTCCAGGAATGTAATAGCCAAATTCCAAAACTCCAGAGTCAATGAGAAAATACTAAAAGCTGTAAGAAACAAAATTTCAACTACAGTGGCTCCATGGTCAGAATTCCATAGACTGGCAGCATCTACATTAAGGGTTCCTAGAGCTTGGAATATTTTATTCTAGAAGGCAAGAGATCTTGGTTTACAACTGAGATTCAACTACCCAGAAAAACTGAACATCCTCTTTCAGGAGAAAAAGAAAAGATGAACTTTCAATGAAACAGGAAATTTTCAGACTCACATATTGAAACAACCAGAGCTGAACAAAAAGTTCTATCTACAAGTACAGGACTCAGGTGAACCAAAGAGGGTAGATGAGGACTAATTATGAGGAACTTAATGATGTTGATCTATTTGTATTCCTGCATGGGAAGAAGATACTGATAACTCATATGAACTTTCTCATTTATAAGAGCAGTTAGCAGGAGCATATATAGACAAGGAACAAGAAGGAGATGAATAGAATGGTATAATAAAAAGATGAAGTCAATGGGTGATAAAGGACAGTACTGAGAGGAAGAAAGAGTTAAGATATTTTACGTAAGAGTCAAGTAAAAGCTTTTTCAGTGGAGTGGAATTCGGGAATGCCAGGGGGAATGAGTGAGCCTTCATTCTCATCAAAAATGGCTCAGAGAGGGGCAGCTAGGTGGTGAAGTGGATAGAGCACCAGCCCTGGAGTCAGAAGTACCTGAGTTTAAATCTGGCCTCAGACACTTAATAATTACCTAGCTGTGTGGCCTTGGGTAAGCCACTTAATCCCATTACCTTGCAAAAAAATTCAAAACCTAAAAATGGCTCAGAGAGGAAATAATCTACACATTTAATAAAGTATAGAAATCTATCGTACTCTAGGGAAAAATGAAAAGAAAGGGAAGGGATAAGGGGAAATAGGCAGAGAGTTGGGGGGAATAGGTTTGATGAGAGGAAAGATCATCAGAGAGGGTACTCAGATAGAACACCCTTTTGAACAGGGACAGGGTAAAAGGAGAAAGAGAACAGAATAAATGAGAGTGGGAAGGAATAGCGTGCAGGGAAATACAGCTAGTAATAGCAACTGTGGGATAAATATTGGATCGACTTCTTTGGTGGAATTATGACAAAGAAGGCAACTTATCCCAGAGACTGAACCATTGGAATCTGAACACAGACTGAAGTACACTTTGTTTTTCTCTCTCATTATTCTTGGGGGAGAGGGAGGTTATGTTTACTCTTAAAATAAGATTATTATAATAATATAAAATAAATAAACAAAAAATTAAGTTGCAAAGCATTTGCCAATCTTCCATGGTAAAAAAAAAAATTGAGAATGAAATGATAAGTTTAGATAAAAAATGATTCATGCTTCACTTGTATCTTCTAATGTCTCAGTTTGGCGCAGAGATGATCCAGGGTTCTCAAAATCATACTAGCAGAGATTTATCTTACTATCATCCAAAGTCCTAAATACCTAAGTTCAGAGAAGCTTTTCATCAGGATAACCACAGGGAAATTTGGTTTTTAGTGACAGGGAGTCAATTCATATAGTATATAGAGGTCTGACTTTGGAATTAAGATGACCTGAGTTCAAATCCTGCCTCAGAAACTTGCTGACTATATTATTCTGGGGCTGTCACAGAACATTTATTTTCCTCATGTACAAAATGAAACACTTATTATCAAAAGCTTCCAAGGTCCCTTCAAGCTCTAAAACTATGATTATTTGTTAATTAATAATTTGTAAATAATTTGTGGAGGGGAATCCATGCTGAAGAGAGCATGAATATTTAAAAATTTTAAAATACTTTTAGAAAATTAATCTATTGAGGTAGCTAGGTAGTGCAATGGAGGGCACCAGCCTTGTAGTCAGAAGGACCTGAGTTCAAATCCAACCTCACTTACTTACTTAGTTGTGTCACCTTGGGCAAATCACTTAACCCCATTGCCTTACAAGAAAACAAAAAAAAAGCAAAAAGAAAATATAAATAAAATTAGACTTGGATTTTATTAAAAAAATAAAGTTCATCTAATCTATTTTATTTTACTTTTAAACATTCATCCATATGTATAGGTATATTTTTAAATTACAAAATTTCTTTCCCACTGCCTTTCCCACCATCCTTCCCTCAGCAGCAAATCTTCAGGTTAATATTGTAGATACATATACATATACATATACATATACATATACATATACATATACATATACATATACATATATATGTATATATATATAGATAGATAGATTGATAGATAGATAAAATAGTTTACAGATCAGTCATTTTTGTTATGAAGAATTAGGATTAAGGGAAAGAGATTTTTAAGAGATAATTTTTATCATTTTCATCAGATTCTGATGGATTTTTTGTTTTTGATTTGTTTTCTTTTATTTCTCTTCCTATGGATGGGGATAACATTGTCATAGATGGTCTAATAGAGTTGTCCTAGGTCTCTGAATTACTGAGAGGAGCTGCTTCCATCAAGGTTGATCATCTCACAATGTTGTGGTTAATGTGGATATTGTTGTCTTGGTTCTGCTCCCTTCCTCAGCATCAGATACTGTAACTCACTCCATGCTTCTCTGGAGTCCAACCATGTATGGTTTCTTATAGAACAATAATATTCCATTTTATTCATGTATCAAAACTTGTTTAGCCATTTCCCAATTGATGGACATCCCCTAAATTTCCAATTCCTTGCCACAATAAAAAGAGCTGTTATGACTATTTTGGAACATGTGAGACTTTTCCCATTTTTTATGATTTCTTCTGGATATAGACCTAGAATTGTAATTGCTGGGGCAAAGAGAATGAACCTTTTTATTCTTCTTTGGGCATAGTTCTATACTGCTCTCCAGTAAGGTTGGATCTATTCACAACTCCACCAGCAATGCATTAATATCGAATCCTTCCACAACCTCTCCAGCATTGATCATTTTCCCTTTTTCTCATCTTAGGCATTTTGATAGGTGTGAGGTGATAGCTCATTGTTGTTTTAATTTGCATTTCTCTAATCGATGATTTGGAGAATCTTTTTCATATTTATGTATAGCTTTAATTTCTTCATTTGAAAACTTTTAATATTCTTTGACCATTTATCAATTGGGAAATGATTTGTAACTTTATATATTTAATGCAATTCTCTATATATTTGAGAAATGAGATCTTTATCAGAAAATGTAGTTGTGAAGATTATTTCCCAACTTTCTGCTTTCCTTCTAATTTGTCAGTCTTAATTTTATTAGTGCAAATACTTTTTAAATTTAATATAGTCAAAATCATTCATTTTTAAGTTTATAATGTGCTCTAATTCTTGTTTGGTCATAAATTCATTGCCTTTCCATGGATCTGATAAATAGTATTTCTTGGTCTATTAATTTCTCTAAGGTGTCAATTTTTATGTTTAAATCATTTACCCATTTTGAACTTATTTTGGTATAGCATGTGAGATATGGGTTTATGCACAGTTTTTGCATACTATTTTCCAATTTTCCCAATAATTTTTGTCACATAGTGCATTCTTATTCCAGAAGTTGATGTCTTTGGCTTTGTCAAACCATAGATTGCTGGAATCATTTATTGCAGTTTCCTTTGGATGTATCCTAATCTACTGATCAGTACCAGGGAATTTTGATGACTGCTGTTTTATGGTATAGTTTCACATGTGGTAGAGCTAGGCCAACTTCCTTTACCTTTTTTCTATCAGTTCCCTTGCTATTATTGCCCTATTGCTGCTCCTGATGAATTTTGTTACTATTTTCTCTAACTTGGTAAAATATTGTTATTTGGTAGTTTGATTGGTATGGAGTTGACTAAGTATTTAATTGGGGTAGAATTTCATTTTTATTATATTAGTTCAACCTAACCATGAGTGATTGACATTTTTCCAATTATATAGATCTGACTTTATGTGAATGAGAAGTGCTTTATAATTGTGTTCATAGATTTTTTGGGTTTATCTTGTGAGGGAGATTCCTAAGTAGTTTGTGTTGTCTATAGTTATTTTAAATGAAATTTCTCTTTCTATCTTTTGCTTTTGGACTTTGTTGTTCATATATAGAAATGTTGCTGATTTTTGTGGGTTTATTTTATCTCCTGCTCATTTGCTGAATATGTTTATTACTTCAAGGAGTTTTTTGTTTGTTTGTATTTTGGGTGTTTTTTTTTTGCCAGGCAATGGGATTAAGTGGCTTCCCTAAGGCCACACAGTAGCTATTTTGAACTCAGGTCCTCCTGACTCCAGGGCTAATGCTCTATCTGCTGTGCAACCTAGCCAACCCTTAAGGAGTTTTTAAGGATAATTTTCTTAGGTTCTTCAAGTATACTATCATAATCATCTGCAAAGAAATGAAAACTTTGCTTTGTCATTGCCAAGTCTGATTTCTTCAATTTCTTTTCCATCTCTAATTGCTAAAGCTAGCATTTCTAATATTATAATGAATAGTGATGGTGTCCTTGTTTCATCCCTAATTTTATTGAAAATGCTCCAAGTTTATTGCCATTACATATAATATTTATTGATGATTTTTAGATAGATACCATTTATTATTTTAAGGAAAACTCCATTTATTCTTATACTTGCTAGTGTTTTTAATAGGAATAATTTTATCAAAGACTTTTTCAGCATCTCTTGAGATCATCATTTGATTTCTGTTGGTTTTACTATTGATATGTTCAATTATATTGAGTATTTTCCTAATATTGAATCATCTCTGCCTACCCGGTATAAATCCTACTATACATGGTATATTATACTACTACTAATTTTCTGTAGACTCATTGCTAAAATTTTGTTTAAGATTTTTGCAACAATATTCATTGGGGAGATTGGTCTATAGATTTCTTTGTCTGTTTTGATTTTTCCTGGTTTTGTTATCAGCACCAATTTGGTGTCATACAAGGAATTTGACAGAACTACTTCTATTTTTTAAAAAAAAAATTATGTAGACTAGGAATTAATTGTTCCTTAAATGTTTTGTAGAATTCACTTAAATTGATCTGAATCTGGAAACTTTTTTCTTAGGGAGTGTATTTATTTATTTATTTTTAATTTTTATTAAAGATATTATTTGAATTTTACAGTTTTCCCCCAATCTTGCTTCCCACCCCCACCCCACAGATAGCACTCCCTCAGTCTTTACTTTGTTTCCATGTTGCACCTCGATCCAAATTGGGTGTGATGAGAGAGAAATCATATCTTTAAAGAGAACAGAATTCTCAGAGGTAACCAGATCAAACCATAAGACATCTGGGTTGTTTTTTTTCCGAATTAAAGGGAATAGTCCTTGTACTTTGTTCAAACTCCACAGCTCCTTATCTGGATACAGATGGTACTCTCCTTTGTAGACAGCCAAAAATTGTTCTTAATTGTTGTGCTGATGGAATGAGCAAGTCCTTTAAGGTTGAACATTACTCCCATGTTGCTGTTAGGGTGTACAGTGTTTCTCTGGTTCTGCTCATCTCACTCAGCATCAGTTCATGCAATTCCCTCCAGGTTTCCCTGAAATCCCATCCCTCCTGATTTCTAATAGAACAAGAGTATTCCATGACATACATATACCACAGTTTGCTAAACCATTCCCCAATTGAAGTACATTTACTGGATTTCCAATTCTTTGCCACCACAAACAGGGCTGCTATAAATATTTTTGTACAAGTAATGTTTTTACCCTTTTCCCTCATCTCTTCAGGGTATAGACCCAGTAGTGGTATTGCTGGGTCAAAGGGTATGCACATTTTTGTTGCCCTTTGGGCAAAGTTCTAAATAGCTCTCCAGAAGGGTTGGATGAGTTCACAGCTCCACCAACAGTGTAATAGTGTCCCAGATTTTGCACATCCCTTCCAACAATGATCATTATCCTTCCTGGTCATACTGGCCAATCTGAGAGGTGTGAGGTGGTACCTCAGAGAAACTTTAATTTGCATTCCTCTAATAATTAATGATTTAGAGCATTTTTTCATATGGCTATGGGTTGCTTTGATCTCCTCATCTGTAAATTGCCTTTGCATATCCTTTGACCATTTGTCAATTGGGGAATGGCTTTTTGTTTTAAAAATATGACTCAGTTCTCTTTATATTTTAGAAATGAGTCCTTTGTCAGAATCATTAGTTGTAAAGATTGTTTCCAAATTTACTACTTTTCTTTTGATTTTGATTACATTGGTTTTACCTGTGGAAAAACTTTTCAATTTAATGTAATCGAAATTATCTAATTGGTTTTTAGTGATGTTCTCCAACTCTTCCTTAGTCATAAACTGTTCCCCTTTCCATAGATCTGACAGGTAGACTAGTCCTTGATCTTCTAATTTGCTTATAGTATTGTTTTTTATGTCTATGTCCTGTAACCATTTGAATCTTATCTTGGTAAAGGGTGTGAAGCATTGGTCTAATCTAAGTTTCTTCCATACTAACTTACAATTATCCCAGCAGTTTTTATCAAAGAGGGAGTTTTTATCCCTGTGGCCTGACTCTTTGGGTTTATCAAACAGCAGATTACTATAATCCTCTCCTGATTTTACACCTAGTCTATTCCACTGGTCCACCACTCTATTTCTTAGTCAATACCAAACAGTTTTGATGACTGATGCTTTATAATATAATTTTAGATCTGGTAGTGCTAAGCCACCTTCGTTTGCATTTTTTTTCATTAAGCTCCTGGCAATTCTTGACTTTTTATTTCTCCATATGAATTTACTTACAATTTTTTTCTAGCTCATTAAAGTAATTTTTTGGAATTTTGATTGGTAAGGCACTAAGCAGATAGTTTAGTTTTGATAGAATTGTCATTTTTATTATATTAGCTATACCTATCCATGAGCAGTTGATATTTGTGCAGTTATTTAAATCTGATTTAATTTGTGTGAGAAGTGCTTTATAATTGTTTTCAAAAAGATTCTGAGTCTGTCTTGGCAAATAGACTCCCAAGTATTTTACACTGTCTGAGGGTACTTTGAATGGAACTTCTCTTTCTAGCTCTTCCTGCTGTTTCTTGCTAGTCATATATAGGAAAGTTGAGTATTTATGGGGGTTTATTTTATAACCTGCAACTTTGCTAAAATTGCTAATTGTTTCCAGTAGTTTTTTAGATGATTTCTTGGGATTCTCTAGGTAGACCATCATGTCATCTGCGAATAGTGAGAGTTTTGTCTCTTCCTTCCCAATTCTAATTCCTTTAATTTCTTTTTCTTCTCTAATTGCTGAAGCTAACATTTCTAATACAATATTGAATAGTAGTGGTGATAATGGTCACCCTTGTTTAACCCCTGATCTTATAGGGAATGCCTCTAGCCTCTCCCCATTGAGTATAATGCTTGTTGATGGTTTCAGATAGATACTGCTCATTATTTTAACGAACAGTCCATTTATTCCTACACTCTCTAGTGTTTTCAATAGGAATGGATGCTATATTTTGTCAAAAGCTTTTTCAGCATCTATTGATATGATCATATGGTTTCTGATAGGTTTGTTATTGATATACTTGAGTATACTAACAGTTTTCCTAATATTGAACCAACCCTGCATTCTTGGAATAAATCCTACTTGATCATAATGTATTATCCTAGTGATGACTTGTTGTAGTCGTTTTGCTAAGATTTTATTTAGGATTTTTGCATCTATAGTCATGAGGGAAATAGGTCTATAATTTTCTTTCTCTGTTTTAACTCTTCTTGGTTTAGGTAGCAGTACCATATTGGTTTCATAGAAAGAGTTAGTCAGAGTTCCATCTTTCCCTCTTTTTCCAAAGAGTTTATATAGGATTGGAACCAATTGTTCCTTAGATGTTTGTTAGAATTCACTTGTGAATCCATCAGGCCCTGGAGATTTTTTTTTAGGGAGTTCACTACTTTTTCTGAGATAGGGTTGTTCAGGTATTTAATCTCTTCTTCATTTAACCTAGTCAACTTATATTTTTGTAAATATTCATCCATTTCTCTTAGATTATCAAATTTATTGGCATAAAGTTGGGCAAAATAATTTTGAATTATTACTTTAATTTCCTTCTCATTGGTGGTGAGTTCACCTTTTTCATTTATAATACAACAATTTGCTTTTCTTCTTTCTTTTTTTCATCAAATTGACCAGTGTTTATCAATTTTATCGGTTTTTTCATAATATCAAGTTTGGGTTTTATTTATTAATTCAATATGTTTTTTGCTTTCAATTTTATTAATTTCTCCTTTGATTTTTAAAATTTCTAATTTGGTATTTGATTGGGGATTTTTGATTTGTTCTTTCTAATTTTTTTAGTTGCATGTTTAGTTCATTGATTTCCTCTTTCTCCAATTTATTCATATAAGCATTTAGAGCTATAATATATCCCCTGAGAGTTGCTTTGAATGAATCCCATAGGTTTTGGTATGTTGTTTCATTATTATCATTATCTAGGATAAAATGGTTAATTTTTCTATAATTTGTTTTTTGGTCCACTTATTTTTTAAGATGAGGTTATTCAGTTTCCAATTTGCTCTGGGTCTATATCTCCTTGGCCCAGTATTGCATATGACTTTTATTGCATTGTGATCTGAGAAAGATGTATTCACTATTTCTGCCTTTCATCATTAGGTTTTTATGTCCTAGTACATGGTCATTTTTTGTATAAGTTCCATGTACTGCAGAGAAGAAGGTATATTCCTTCCTATCCACATTCAGTTTCCTCCATAAGTCTACCATATCTAATTTTTCTAACAATCTATTTACCTCCCTAATTTCTTTCTTGTTTGTTTTATGATTTGATTTATTTAGATCTGATAGCGGGAGGTTGAGTTCTCCTACTAGTAGTGTTTTGCTGTCTATGTCTTCCTGTAATTCTTTCATCTTCTCCAATAAGATTTTGGGTGCTGCCCCACTGGGTGCATATATATTCAATATTGAAATGACTTTATTGTCTATGGTACCTTTTAGGAGGATAAAGTTTCCTTCCTTATCTCTTTTAATGCTATCTATTTTTGCTGCTGCTTTGTCTCAGATAAGGATTGCTACCCCTGCTTTTTTACTTCAGCTGAAGCAAAATATATTTTGCTCCAACCTTTTACCTTTACTCTATATGTATCTCTCTGCTTCAAATGAGTTTCTTGTAAGCAGCATATTGTAGGATTCTGGTTTTTAATCCACTCTGCTATTTGCTTATGTTTTAAGGGAGAGTTCATCCCATTCACATTTAAGGTTAAGATTACTAATTCTTTATTGCCCTCTGTGCTATCTTCCCTCTGTTTGTATTTTTCCCCCTTCCCCCCTTTTATCCATATTCCCCAGTATTTTGTTTTTGAATACCACCCCCTTCAGTGTGTTTGCCCTCCTATATCACTCCCTCCCCTTTCTTTCCCCTTTCCCTGTTCCCTTCCCTTCCTTTTGTTATTTCCCCTTATTTCCTCCACTCCCCTTCCCTTTCTCTGTCTCCCCTCCCCTTTTCCCCTTTTACTTCTTGAAAGGTTAGATGTTTTATAAGTTAACTGAGTATGTGTAGGTTGACTTTAAGCCAAGTCTGATGAGAAGAAGATTCAGGTGTTTCTCTTCTACTCCCTTCTTCCCCTCTATTACCATAGGGTTTTTGTGCCTCTTAGCGTAATGAGATTTTTCCCCTTCAATCCCCTCCCTCCTCCCATCTCTTTCCTGTCCCCCTTTTTAGGGAGGTAGTGTATTTTTTTTAAGATCATTCTATCTAAGTCATAGAAAATTCTGAGTGTCTGACCCTTGTAGTTCAGTATATTCTGTTAAATAGAGTCCAAATTCCTGAGAGTTATTAGAGTCTTTCTCCCCAGTGGAGTTAAAGCCAGTTACATCCCATTAGATATCAGTCTCATGGATAGGTTAGGGATGTCCAGCATTTCTGGCTAGGTATATTCTCTCTGTTAGAGTTACATTTCTCAGGATTCTCAGGATTTATGACAGTCTCTACCCCCCCCCCCCCCATGCTGGGATATAGCCAGTTTCAACTTGCTGGATTGCATTTTTTTCCTTTTACCGCCCCCCCTTTTTTTTACCTTTTCATGTGTCTCTTGAACCTCCTGTTTGGTATCCAAATTTTCTGTTTAGCTCTGGTATTTTCATCAGAAATTTTTAGAATTCTTCCATTTCGTTAAATGTTCATCTTTTTCCCTGGAAGAGAAGGCTCAGCTTTGCAGGAAAGTAGATTCTTGGCTGCATTCCAAGCTCCCGTGCTCATCAAAATATCTTGTTCCAGGCCCTTCAATCCCTTAAAGTTGATGCATCCAGGTCCTGCATGATCCTTACTGTGGCTCCTTGATATTTAAATTGTTTCTTTCTGGCTGCTTGCAGGATTTTCTCTTTTATCTGATAGTTCTGGAGTTTGGCCACAACATTCCTTGGTGTTTTCCTTTTAGGATCTTTTTCTGGTGGGTATCGATGTACTCTTTCAATAACTACTTTGCCCTCCGATTCCATGATGTCAGGTCAGTTTTCCATCACTAGATCCTGTAATATTAAGTCCAGGCTTTTTTTTTCTCTTCAGTGTTTTCAGGAAGTCCTATAATTTTCAGGTTTCCCCTCCTTGATCTATTCTCAAGGTCAGTGGTTTTGTTGATGAGGTATTTCACATTTGCTTCTATTTTTTCTATTTTTTGATTTTGTTTAACTGACTCTTGCTGTCTCGTGGAGTCATTAGTTTCTGTAGACTCCATTATTTTTTGGGGTGAGTAGTTTTCTTCATTAACCTTTTTCAATTGGTCAATTCTACTTTTGAAAGAGCTTTGCATGTGACCAATTGAGGTTTTGAGAGAATTAATTTCTTTTTGCATTTGCTCATTTGAGGATCTGAGAGAATTATTCTCATTTTGCAAGGTATTAATTGTCTCCCCTATATTTTCCAGTTGATTTTTAAACTCCTTCCTTATTTCTTCAAGGAAGTCTTTCTGTGCTAGAGACCAGATTGTATTCTCCTCAGAGGTTCCAGGTCTTTCTGGGTTGGGGTCTTTCCCTTCCAGGAATTTTTCTATGGATCCACCTTTCTGCTGACCCTTCTTCATTATGCTAAGACCTTGAGTTGGGTGGGGCTGATTCACCTGGGCTTGGGATCTCTAAAGGCTTTACTGAGTGCAGTTTCTCTGGCTGGCCAGTAGGAGGAGCTGGTTGTCCTCTCTGGGCTGTCTGTGACCTTGGTTGTGAGGCCTTCTCCCTTTGCTTGAGGGAGGGAATTGGAGCTATTGAATTCTTTTGCCTTCAATCAATGGTGAGCTTTACCCTGGCCTGAGGTGATTCCTTAGCTGGGCTGCTTCTTTGGCTCACACACCTGGGCCTGAGGCAGAAATAATTTGCATTTGTTTGGGAGGAGACCTCAGTGCAATGGAGGTGTGGGCTCAGAGTTTTTCAGAGCTGAGGAGCTCTGTCTGCAGCTGTCCTGCACCAGACCTCTCCCTGCAGCCCCTTCCCCAAGCTCCAGGGGGACAGCCCCAACACCAGCGAATATGCTTCCCCGCGGACCCAAGCCCCCTTCGTCCAGCCCCACCGCTGATCCAGCAGGTCTGGCTCTCGGGTCCTCAGATTCCTGGTTCCGATTCAGCTGTTGGTCTGGCTGATCTTCCCTGGGAGCTCAGACTCACCTGCAGGTACTCAGCCAAGGCTGCTGCGGGAGACAAATCCTGAGGTAGATTTTCCTCTCCTGGCTTTTATTTCTGGGTTTCCTGGTTCGGATTTCTTTTAAGAGGTTTGTTTCATGTGATAGATGGGGAAGAGATCAGGAGACTTTAGAACTGTGCCTGTCTTCTCTCTGCCATCTTGGCCCCGCCTCCAAGTGTATTTATTTTTTTCAATTTCTTTGTCTGAAAAGTTATTTCAGTATTTAATTCCCATTTCTGTTACTCTGGACAGTTTGTAAATATTCATCTATTTCATTCAGGTTATCCAATTTATTGGCATATAGTTTGGCAATGTAGCTCTGAATTATCTGAATTATTTCTTTAATTTCCACCTCATTGGAGTTTAGTTCACCCTTTTTTTTGATACTGATAATTTGATTATCTTCTTTTTTTTAAAAAAAATCAGATAAACCAAAGTTGTGTCTATTTCATTGGCTTTTTCATTAAACCAGCTCTTAGTTTTATTTATGAGATCAATGTTCAATTTTAGTAATCTCTCCCTTTTTATTTTCAGAATTTCTATTTTGATATTAATTGAGGATGCTTAATTTGTTCTTTTTTTAGCTTTTTTTAGTTGCATGGTCAATTTATTGATCTCTTTTTTCTCTATTTTATTTATATGGGCATTTAGAAATATAATGTTTCCCCTCAAACCTACATGGCTACATTCTATAGATTTTTGGTATGATATCTCATTGGTATCATTTTCTTAAATATAATTATGGATTATTTCCATTATTTGCTGTTTGATCCACCCATTATTTAAAATTATGTCATTTAGTTTCCAATTAGTTTTTGGCTTATCTTTCCATGACCCTCTATTATATGTAATTTTTATTGCATCATGGTCTGATATGTAATTTATTATTTCTGTCTTTCTACATCTGATTAAAAGGATTTTGTGCCCTAGTTCATGGTGAATTTTGGAATACGTGCCGCAATATTTGAAATGTTGAGATTTAATTGAAAAAAATTTATTAGCTCCATCATCAATAGTGCATGCTCTTTGAGTAGAGTTGTCCAATTGAGAGAGATATGAGGAGATTTCACATTCTGTTATCATAAACCCCAAACTTGCATTTTTAAAATGTCTGGTCAAGGACAGAAATGTATTCTGTTACTTGAGCATAAGCATGAAGTTAATTGTTCCTTACTCTAGAGTTTATGATTATGCACTTCTAAACTGTTGTGAATAAGATTTACTCAATGCTCCTCATCTAATTCTTTTCCCTCTTCTATAATACATCTTTGTGCCTCTTTATGTGGTGTCATTTATCCTCTAATGCCCAGCCTTCTCGTAAAATATTCCTTTTCATGTCTTGATTTAACTTTTATGACATTGGATATAATGCTGCACAAGTAGACATTTTAGTACTATTAACTTTGCCATTCTTTGATGAGTGTTATATTTTGAAAAATGAAAAACATTTTATTACAAAACTCTAGGTTTTTTTTTTTTTGCATTTTTTAATTCTGCAGAGTATCTCAACATTCTCAGTATAGTTCTAAATCATAAAAATGTAAATGTTTTAATAAAAGCAGAATATGTTATGGTCTAAAATTTCATTCATACTTTTGAAACAACCTAGATGGTTTAGAACAAAATATCAAATATATGATATACATTATATGCATGATAAATGGCTCAATTTTTGAATAAATAGTATGCTAGATTCTTCCAAATCTTGATTTTCTCAAAAACATATGAAAAACGATATTATGAAAAGGATTTAAAAAAAAACATTTGGAGTCAAAAGAAGAGTCTTTCAGATTAAAATGCAGGATCTATTGGTAAGTTAACAATTCCCATTAAGAGACAGATGAGGGGAGTGTACTTGGATGGAGGTTGTGTGTCTGAAGTGTTTATGAGATGATGTTGCTTATAATTTATTCAATCATTCAAGCAATGCTTGACAATTGTGCCTCTATCAGGACAAATAAGAGGAGTATATTTTAAAGAGGGATTGTTGGTGTAAGACAGGGTTAAAACAATCAAGACATGAAAAGGTGTTAGAGGATAAGTAACACCACATGAAGAGGCACAAGATCTGACAGTAGAGGGAAAAAAGGGAAGGTGTGAGTATTGAATAATTATTACTCTCAGCAGATTTGGCCCAAAGAGGGATTAACATCCATCAACATATTTTCCCAACTGGGTATAAATATTTATCCAGATTGATATAGAAGAAGTGGGGGATGGTGAAAGAAAAGGGAAGAAGGCATTGAAAAAAAAAGGGAGGATGAAAGTAAAAGTAAAGGCAAAATTAAAATTTAAAAATAACTAAGGGGAACAGGGAGAAGGAAAGGAAAAGGACTAAGAGAAAAATGAACTGATCAAGAGGCAATAGTCAGAAGCAAAACATTGGTGAGGAGGCATAAGGGGAAAGGAAAGATAAAAGTATAAACAGGAGGATAGTATGGAAGAAAATACAAAGCTAATAATCATAACTGTAAATATGAATGGGATAAACTCATAAAATGGAAGCAGATTTCAGAGTGGATTAAAAACTAGGATCCTACAATATGCTATTTATAAGAAACACATTTGAAGCAGAGAGAAACACATAGGGTAAAATTAAAAAGATTTTATAATTTTTATTTATAATTTTAATAATTTGTACATATTATGCTTCCCTTGAAGTAAAAAAATACAGGGGTAGCATTCATGATCCCAGTCATAGGAAAAGCAAAGAGATATAACATTAAAAGGGATAAGGAAAGAAACTACATATTTTTAAACTGTACTATAAGCAATTAAGTAGTGTCATTATTGAACATATATGTATCAAATGGAATAGCATCCAGATTCTTAGAGGAGATGCTAAACAAATTGCAGGGGAAAACGGTAATAATGGGAGACCTTAACAGCCCTCTTTATTATTTAGATAAATATAACCACAAAACAAACAAGAAGGAAGTTAAGAGGGTGACTAGAGTTTTAGAAAACTTAGATATGATAGATCTCTGGAGAAAATTAATAGAAAATAATATATCTTTTTTTTATATAGTACCTGGCATCTACTCAAAAATAGATCATGTACTAGTGCATAAAAACTTTACAATCTAATGCCGGAAGGTAAAAATATTAAATGCATACTTTTCAGACTATAATGTAATAAACATTGCATGTAATAAAGTGTCATGGAAAGAGAAAGTAAAAATTAATTAGAAACTAAATAATCTAATATTAAAGATGAATGGAGCAAACAAGAAATCAAAGAAATAATCGACAATTTCATCTAATTCAAGACGATGAGACATCATCACAAAACTTGTCAGATGCAGCCAAAGCAATTTTTAGGGGAAATTTTATATTTCTAAATATAATTTTTGCTTCACTTATAATTTTATTCTATGAATAAAGTAGAGATAGAGAGGGTCAGTGAATGGGCATACAATGAAATAAACTAGAAAAAGAACATGCTAACTTCCCCACGCCAATTAAATACCAATTAAAAAGTATGAAAATTAAAGAAGGTAATAAAACTGGAAGTAAGAGACCCATTGAACTAATAAATAAAACAGTTGGTTTAATAAAAAAAATAAAATGGATAAACCTTTAATTAATCTGATTCAAAAAAAGAAAGAAAACCAAATGGTCAATATCAAAAAATGAAAGGGTGAACTTGTCATCAATGAGGAAGCAATTAAAGTAATAATTTGTACATATTTTGCTCAGCTAAATGTCAATAAATCTGACAATCTAAGTGAAATAGTTGAATATCTGCAAAAATATAAGGTACCCAAATTAATCAGAGAAAACAAAATACTTAAATAACTTCATTTCAGAAAAAAGAAATTGAAGAAGGAAACAACTTTACTGAGGAAAAAATAATCTTCAGGGACAGATGGATTTACAAGTGAATTCTACCATATATAAAGAACAATAGATTCCAATTTTGTATAAGTGAAGAATGGAAGAAGAAAGATTTCTGTCAAATTTATTTTATGACATCAGTATGATGCTTATACTAAACAAGAAGAGCCAAAAAAGATAAAGAAAATTATAGGACAATCTCCCTAATGAATATTGATGCAAAAATTTCAAAGAAAATTGTAGCAAAGAGAGTACAAGTTATTACTAGGATAATACATGGGAATCAGGTAGTATTTATATCAGCTAGCCAGAGATGGTTCAATATTAGAACAACAGTCTTCATAATTGATCATATCAATAACAAAAATTAGTAGAAATCATATGATCATCTCAATAGATGGTGAAAAACCCTTTTTCAAAATACAGTACTCATTCTTGTTAAAAATAATAGAGAGTATTGGTATAAATGGAGTTTTCTAAAAAAACAATAAGCAGCATCTTTCTAAAATCATTAGCAAACACTATATGTAATGTATTAGAAATGTTTACAATAAGAGATTTGAAGAATTTAAGGAATTTCAAGAATTAGAATTTGAGGAATTTCAAATTTGAGGAATTAGAATAGGCAATAAAGAAACAAGATTTGCACTCTTTGCAGATGATATGATGGTAAACAGAGGAGTCTAGAAAATCAATTAAAAACGACTTGAAACAATTAACATCTTTAACAAAATAGCAAGATATAAAATAGACCCACAAAAATCATCAGCATTTTTTTCACACAACTGACAAAACCAAGCAGCAAGAGAGAGAGAAAGAGATGTTCCATTTAAGTTAATTGGGAAGGTAACATAAAATACATGAGAGTCTACCTGTTAAGACACACCCAGAAACTATATGAATACAATAGAAAAATACTTTTGTCAAAAGTAAAAGTCAGATCTAAGCAATTGGAAAAATGAAAATTGCTCATAGTTAGGATGAGCTTATATAATAAAATGACAATTCTACCCAAAGTAAATGTGACTTATTCAGTACTATACAGTCAAACTAGCAAAAAAATATTTTACAGAGCTAGAAAAATATTAACAGAATCATATAGAACAAAAAAGATCAAGAATATCAAGGGAATTTATGAAAAAAATGTGAAGGAAGATGACATAGCTATAGCAGATCTAAAACTATATTACAAAATGACAGTCATGACCACAGTCTGGAATTGGCTGGACACTAGAATAATGGAATGTGGATTAGATTAGGTACTAAAGAAACAGTAGTAAATAACTATATGGATCCACTGTTTGATAAACCCAAAGACACTAGGTTCTGGAATAAGAAATCACTATTTGACAACAACTGATGAGAAAATTGGAAAATAATGTGATAAAAACTAGACATAGACCCACATCTCTCACCCTATGCCAAAATAAGGTCAAAATGAGTTCAGGATTTAGACATAAAGGGTGATACCCTAGATCAATAAAGAGAACAAGAAATATTCTATCTGCTTGATCTATGAAGAGGAGACAAGCCTATGACCAAACAAGAAATAGAGATCATTTTATTGCCAAATGGATGATTTTGATTGTCTTAAATTAAAATCTTTTTGTATAAATAATACTAATGTAGTAAACATTAGAAGGAATGTAGAAAGTTCAGAAACAATTTTCACACCTAGTGTTTCTCATAAAGTATTCATTTCTAAAATATATAGAGGACAGAATCAAATTTATAAGGTTATAAATCATTCCCCAATTGATAAATGGTCAAAGGATAGGAACAGACTGTTTTCAGATGAAGAAATTAAAGGTACATGAAGTCATATTAAAAATTCTTCAAATCTATATTGATTAGAGAAATGCAAGTTAAAACAATTTTGAGGTACCATCTCACACCCATCATACTAACTATTTTGACAAAAAAGGAAAATGATCAATGTTGAGAAGGATATGGAAAAATTGGAACACACTAATGCATTGTTGATGGGGTTGTGAACTGATACAATCATTCTGGGGAGCAATATAGAACTATGGCCAAAGTGTAGTAAAACTGTGCAAACTCTTTGGTCCAGCAATACCACTACTAGTTTATATCCCAAAGATATTATAAAAATAAGAAAAATCTTATATGTTCAAAAACATTTATGGTACTTCTTTTTGTAGTGGTAAAGAATTGGAAATTGAGCTGTTCATCAATTGGGGAATGATTGAACAAGTTATGGTATATGAATGTTATGGAGTACTATTGTTTTGTAAGAAATCATGAGTGATCAGACTTCAGAGAAGCATGGAAAAACTTACATGCCCTGATGATGAGTGAAGTGAGCAGAACCAAGAGAACATCGTAGACATTAACAACACTGTGAGGCAATCAATTAAGATGAATGCAAGTCCTCTCAACAGTTCAGAGATCAAAGACAATTCTGAGAATCCTGTTATGGACATTGTTGCCACCATTCAGAAAAAACAACTATGGAGTCTGAATGCAAAGTAAAGCATATTATGAAAAGAATATGCTATATGTTTTTCCTTTCTTTCTCCTGCCTTATTTTTCTCCCTAGGTCGAATTTCTCTTTTACAACATGACTAATAATATGGCTATGAATTAAACATGATTGTACATATGTACAATCACCATATTGTTCACTGCCATGGGGAAGGGGAGGGAAATAGAGGATGGTAGAAAAATGTGGAACTTATAAACTTGGAAATGAATAAATGTTGAAAACTACCTTAGCTTGTATTTGGGAAAAAAAATTTCAATTAAAAAAGCCAACAACAACAAAGACAACAACAAATAACAAAAAAAAAATCCCATTAAATCAATTCATAGCTCAGTTTAAAATTCCTTTCCACATATTGCTATTAAGATAGTGATGTAGTAGCCTCTTCTGAACATTGTAAATGCTCTGGAAAAATGAAGCTAAATATGTTGAATCCCTTTTAGAAGTATTCATCCATGTCAGAAAATTGCTGCAGGTCTTTGACATATTAGTTACCCACGCAGTGAGATTACTGCATTGAATGGAAGTTCCTTATGATTTTTCTCTTTAAGAAAAGAGATTGTCTTTCTCTTTTCCCAGTGTTCAGTTAAAATAAATTCAATTTGGAAAATAGCAAAAAATACCTGTAGTTTATTCCATCTTTTCTCCATCTGTTAAGCAAACCCATGTTTTTCTTTGGTGACCCAACAGCTTTGCTGTGAAGAACATTTACTCAAACTCGCCTTTACATATTTTTCAAGAATCAACCTTTCTTAGAAAATATCCTACTATTTAATTCTCAGGGGAAATGTGTTTCTTCATAATTTTCTCCTAGATCAAGATATGTTATTATGATTGCTCAGAGTTTAACTGTTTTTTGTTGTTTTTTGTTTATATTATTATAGTTATAGTGTATATAAGGAACTCCAGGTTATATTTCATTTACACTGCGCCAGGTCATGCATATTTTTATTGTCTTTCTTATTTCCTCATATTAATCATTTCTTAAATGCCCTTATATAAATATAATTTGTTTAGTGATTTTTTTACAATTGATTACTATCAACTCTATTTCTAGTATTTTCCTTTCACTAAAAATGGCCCCTGTATTTCCCAAAGGATATTGGTAGTCTGGAACTATCCAGTGCTGAGACTATGCCAGAAGATTTCGTGTTGGAACTAATAATATTAAGCCTAATAAAGGGAAGAATTGCTGAGGGAGAAGCTGTAACGGGGTTAACCCTGCAGGATGTGACAGATGTATTCATGAATTTGAAGGAATAGAGGAGAGTTATGTGACCACAAGATTTCGAAATAGAAGAGATATTTGTAATCTAGCCCCCCTCATTTTATAGGTGAAGAAACTTTGGTCTAGAGAGATTCTGACTTTCCAAGAATTACTTAGGTAGCAAAAATAGATCATAATTTTAACTCAGGCTTTTAAATTCTAAATGTAGTATTATTTCTTCTATACCATGCTATATTTGTTTGATCCTGAAGAGCAAGCTAAGAACAGCATAAAACTTAATTTAGGGCAGTTTTATGTTCAAAGAACTAAGAAAAACACTTTCAAATCAAGTCATTCAAAATCAGAATGTGTTATATGGCTAAAAATGGTGCCACTTAATAGAATCGTAATCTTCAATTAGATGCTGGGTAGGGGATTTTGAAAAAAAGGAATTCACTCTCAGGTATGCATTATACTTGACAATGAGTGAGGTCTTTTGTAATTCTGATATTCTATGATTAATTTTTTATTCTCCAGTGATGTATAAATTTTAAGTAAATGAATGAATGAAAAATCATTTATTAGGTACTTACTAGGTACTTTTTTCTGTGCTAAACACTGAGGATACAAAAGTAAAGAGTCCCTTCCCTTAAGCAACATACATTCTTATAGAGGGCAACAAACTTTAAATAGAATAATGAATAAGAACTGTATTTTGGTTTGGGAAGTTAAGAGGGATAAAAAAGTAGACTGATTGCATAGGACAGTAGACTGATATAAACTTTCGAGTTCTATCAACAATGATGGTTGATTATGGCTCCAGAACAACAAAGCAGATGTGGCAGGCATGGTACTAGGGTGACTAGCAAAAGATTGTTTGGTAGTAAAGTAACTCATGGTTGGAACTTTTCTGAAATAGTGATCTACATGAAACTCTCTAGGTGAACCTCCATTCAGGTCAGTTGACTAGGATTGGAGTTCCAAAGGTGAAAATATTGAGCATTTCTTTGTACTCTGATCACAAAAATGGTGAAACATTTTTTATTTCTTCCATCATATCCATCTTTTTAGCTGACATTATTGTGGCTTCTGATACTCAATATGCAAAAATATGGGTTATAATAACCCACCTTCAGATGAGATGGAGAATTACTTTGTACTATGGGAGTCTACTGAAACTTTGCAGTACTTTTCTTAATAATTGAGGTTGTAATAGGTTAAATTAACAACCTGTTGGTGTGCAGCAATCATGTTAGTGTCCTAGCCCAAATACAAGAACCGTGATATTCCTAAGGCAGCACTAGTAATGATCATAGGATCATAGTATTAGAGTTAGAAGGGTTCTTAAAGGTCATCTAGTCCAACCCCGCCCCCCCCCCCCCCATCTTGCCAATGGCTAGTCTTTCAAGAAATGGTATTGATAATTGAATACAGTGCACGCAACCATTTTGGAAGCAATCGGAGGTCATGCCTCAGGCCTTTTAGCCTCAATCACATGCCCAGGAAATGACAGTCAAAAGTACCATTATCCCATACTAACCACAGTGCTATGGGCTAATGGCTTGTTTGACAGGTCCCTAATTCACTGGGCCGTATGAACTCAGCAGAGTCCAAGAAAGATGGATCGTCAAAAGATGCTATAGAGAATGTACCCTGACATCAGAACTAAATGATCTAGGGTATATATAACTAGTCAGATCCTTGAATTTTCTCTTTTCTCCACTTTAAAAGCATGTACCTAATTTTAAGAATATTGTTTAACTTCTGAAATAGTAGTGACCTAGACTTGTCTTCATTTGTTATTTTTTCTTTTCATTCCTTTTATTTTACTCTCTCCCTGCCATTTAAAAAAATGCTTATTTAGGCATATTCTCTCTTGTTACAAACATAAGAAAAATTAATAAAAGTTTTTGTAGAAAATAAAATTATAATTGCCACTCAAATAAATGGAAATAATAAATAGAATCTTATTATCTAATTCTATCCTCCTCTGACTCTCAACTAGAATATTCAGCTTCTTAAATTCCCAGATGGGTTTGTTTATGTATTTCTTAAAAATGGGATCATATTTTTCAAACAAGTTAACAGTAGCCATATTTTTTTTAAAGCAACAGTGTTCATCTCAGTGATTACCGTTTTAAGGAAACTGCATGTTTTTGTTTCTAAAGACTTGCTTTCACTGTCAACAAAGATGTTAAGACAATGAGGTCATGTTTATGAAGCATCTAGAAAATCCTTGAGGAAAGATTTCCTGTAAAGATTGTATTGACACAATAAATTACATGTAATAGCTACAGATTTTAGTCATGTTCAGTCATCAGGTATGGGGCCTCTTGGTACAAAGACAAATACCATACTATTCCTGAGATAGAACCATTGTGATTTCCAGACCTTTACTATTCTAAGGGTTTTTTGTTATAAAATCAGTCAGTACAGTATTCTGTCCAAATATCATGTTTTAAGTCACACTATAAAAGACGGCACTCAAAATAGGACCTCCAGATGGTGAAACACCATCTTGTTTTAAAGTGAATAGTATCTCTTGTTAAGCATACAGAACTAAGTTTATGGTCCTTGTTAGCTCCTTTTTAAGAGTGTAGAACTCATGAAACTTAAGTCACAGTTTTGATTCTTGAATGTGGCATATTCCATGGTCACAGAAAGAAGCTCCTGACAATTTTGTACATATCAACTTCGAAAACTAAATGGATCTGCAACAGATCCTAACTAATCAGCAAATATTTATTAAACAACTATTTATTTTGGTCAAGATATATAATGATTTGATGAACAGAATAGGGAATTTGTTTTTCACTGGGACCATGACAGAAACTAAGCCAAGGAGCATTTATTAAATGCTCTGGTTTCCTTGTTTATTTGATAACAATAGTAAGGACACACATAGACACATCATATTTTGATGAGTGCAACTTTTCAGATCTTATCTGAATTTATGCAGATAGCAATAGCCACCTTTATGCGAATTAGGAATGCTCTGAAGTGCAAAGAGCTATGCCTACTTTTCCCTGCTGGACGGACACTATTGGATATATATATATATATATATATATATATATATATATATATATATATATATATATATATATATTTGTTTTAGTCATATTATGAATTAGAATTATATGGCCTAATTTGGAATCTGAGTGAACTGCGTCACTCTAACGAATGATAGCCTACTAAAATACTACTTATATCCTTTCTCTGGGTCTTTATATTATAAAATAATAACTAGGCCATAGATATATCCCTTCTGTTTCTAAGTATATCATGTGGTCTGGTTAGAATATGGGAAAATATGTGTTGCTCATTACATTCCAACTTGTGAGTTAAGTTATATCATAGTTCAGCCAAGGCTGAGCCATATTTTGTATCTAGGGATAAATGACATGGATATTAGTTATAGGGGAAAATGGGTGAGATACCCAGTACCATAATAAGCAAAGTTTTACTGTTACTACTAGTGTTATTCCTATTTCCACCACCGCCACCATACCACCACCACTTCTATAACCACTTATAAAACTACTATATATTACTACTACTACTATTGCCACTACTGATGCAACTACTCCTCAATATTACAAAAAGAAAACAATCAAGATTAAAGTTATAATAGTGATCTGAAGTCAGAATAGTGTTGATATTTCTGCATAGTAAACTGCTTAAAAGGCTGAAGTAGAGTTGGCAAAAAATAGAATATTGTAAGTATATCATGGTAGCCAAGGACAGAATATAGGCTAAAAGAACCGGATGGACTTGGACAACACCTCTACTCTGAAGATGTACAATGTGATAAGTGGAAACAGAAACAAGGGGTTAATAATCTTCTTACTTTCAATTTGTAACTTAATTTAAGGAGATATCTTATATTTTCTTATGTCTATTTCCCTCTTCACTAACTAAAACTTGACCCTCACAGTAATACAGAATCCTGGCTGTGTAGAATCATTTTTTGGTTCAAGGTGGATGATTCTGTTTCCTTTAGGAGTTTCATTGCTTATTCTTTGAAATTTTTTTCATGGTCTTGGTATAAAAATAAGGAAAGGGATACCTTATATCTTACTTAAAATTTCACTTACTAGGATTATGATGAAACAAAGTCCACTGCCTTTTTACTTCCATTCATTCTTTCTTCTCAGGAAGATTTTCCCACATCATCCAAGCAGAATGGCAAATGTAATTTTGAGGTGCATATTCTGCATAACCAGTGCTTTTGGTATCAGATTTGTAGTTCTCAGTGATTACAGGTTAAGTCTATTTGTTTAGCATTTTGTTTTCCTCAAGTTTATTGTTTTGTGTGCATTTTCTATTTTCCAGTTATATGTAAAATGGAAAGATAATTTTCAACATTCCTTTTTCTAAAGTTTTTTCCCCTTTCACTCTTCTCTTTCCCTACCTTGTTATAGCAAGTAATGTGAAATAGTTTACACAGGTACAATCATGTTATGCACATTTCTATATCACATTGTGGAAGAAGTATAAGAATAAAAGGGGAAAAACACAAGAAGGGAAAAAAGTGAAAAAGTCTGTTTTGATCTACATTAAGAGTCCATGGTTCTTTCTCTAGATGTGGATGGCATTTTCCAACACAGATCTTTTGTAATTGTCTTTCATTATTGTATTGCTGAGAACTGCTAAGGTGTAAAAAATTCTGGCTCTTCTCAGTTTATTCAGGATCAGTTCATTGGAAGTCTTTCCAGGTTTTTCTGAAATCTGCTTACTCATTATTTCATATAGAACAATAATATTCCATCATATTCATATATCACAACATTTTCAACAATTCCCCATTTGATGAGCATCCTTTCAAATTCAAATTCTTTGCCACCACAAACAACTTTCATTAATATTTTTGTACATGTGGGTCATTTTATTAGGATCTCTTCAGACCTACTAGTGGTATTTTGGGATCAAAGGGTATGCAGAATTTTCTTGCCCTTTTTGCATAGTTCAAAATTGCTCTCCTGAATGGTTAGATCAGTTTAAAACTACACCAACAGGCAATTATCGTCTCAGTTTTCCCAAATCCCCTCCAATATTTATCATTTCCCTTTTCTATCATTTTAGGTAATCTCATAGGTGTGAGTAGGTACATAAGAGACATTTTAATTTGCATTTCTCTAAGCAATAGTGATTTAGATCATTTTTATATGACTATAGATAACTTTAATTTCTTCATATGAAAACTGCCTTGTCATATCCTTTGCCCATTTATCAATTGAGGAATGATTTGTATTTTTCAAATTTTACTCATTTCCCTATTTTAAAAATGAAATTTTATCAGAAACAGTGCTATAAAAATACTTTCCCAGATTGCTGCTTTCCTTTTATCTTGGTTGCATTGGTTTTGCTTGTGCAAAACTTTTAAACTTAATGCTATACAAATTATCCATTCTGCATTTCATAATTGTTCTATTTCTTGTTTGGTCATAAATTTTTCCCCTCTCCCTAGATGTGATATATAAATTATTTCTTGCTTTCCTAATTGGCTTGTGTCAGCATCATATACCCATTTCAAATTTATCTTGGTATAGAATATGAAATGCTGATCCCTGCCAAGTTTCTGTAATACTTCTTTCCAGCTTTTTCAGGAGAGTAGGAAATTTTCTTCCTGAGTCTTTATGTTAGAAAATGAGTTCTTATCCAAGAAACTGGAGACTTTGGGTTTATCACACAATAGATGACTTTAGGCATTTACTACTGTGTCTTATGTACCTGATCTATTCCACTTATCCATCACTACCAAAATTCACCACCAGCAAATATGATTTTGATTTATGATATCGTTTTAGATTTGATATAATTAGGCAAACGTTCCTTTGCCTTTTTTCATTAATTCCCTTGATATTATTGATCTTTTGTTCTTCTAGATGAATTGTGTTACTATTTTTTCTAACTATAAAATAAATTTTGACAGTTTGGTTGGGTGCTGAAAAGTAAATCAATTTAGATTGTCATTTTTATCTATTAGCCCAGCCTAACCATGAACAGTTTATATTTTTCCAATTGTTTTGATCTGACTTTGTGTGAAAAGTGTTTTGCTATAGTGTTCATAGAATTTCTGGGTTTGTCTTGTCAGGTGGACCCCCAACTACGTTATATATTTACAGTTATTTCAAATGGAATTTCTCTAATTCTTGTTGCTGGATTTTATTGGTTATGAATAGAAATGCTGATAATTTATATAGATTTATTTTCTATCTTGCAACTTCAGTAAAGTTGCAAATTATTTCACGTAGTTTTTTAGTTAATTCCCTAGGATTCACTTATTATATCAACATATAACCTGCAGATAGAAAGATAGTTTTGTTTCATCATTGGCTATTCTAATTCCTTCAATTTCTTTTTCTTCTCTTGTTGCTAATGGCATAATTTTGAATAATGGTGGTGGTGATTATTGTTTCATGCTTGATCTACTGGGAAAACTTCAAGCTCATCCCCATTAAACTTAATGGCTACTGATGGTCTTAGATAGATGTCACATATCATTTTTAGAAAAAAAAAACAACTTCTTATGGTCTCTTTGTATTTAAAAGAAATGAGTATAGTAAATTTTTAAAAGTTTTTGTTTTAGGGGTGGCTAGGTGGTGCAGTGAATAGAGCACCAGTCTTGGAGTCAGGGTACATGAGTTCAAATCCGGCCTCAGACACTTAATAATTACCTAGCTGTGTGGCCTTGGGCAAGCCACTTAACCTCATTTGCCTTGCAAAAAAAAAAAACCCTAAAAAAGTTTTTGTTTCAGAATTTAGATAATTTAGATGATCATTTTATTTCTCTTAGTTTTGTTATTAATATGGTCCATTTTGCTGATAGTTTTCATAATATTGAACTAGTCCAGCATTCCTGTCATAAATTCTACCTGTGCATAAATTATTTTTATGTTAAATTACTGTGACTTCTTTGCTAGCATTTTATTTGAACTTTTTACCTATGATAAACCAAAGATTCCAACATCTGGGATAACAACACACATACTGCAAAAACTACTGAGAAAACTGGAAGACAATATGGTAGAAATTAGGCATAGTCAAAAATCTCACTTTCTATACCAAGAAAAGATAAAAATGGGTACAGAATTTAAACTTAAAAGTTGTTATCATAAACCAAAAAGGAGAACAGGGAATAGTTTGTCTTCCATATCTATGGAAAGGGAAATAGTTTATGACCAAAGAAGAGATAGAAAACATTATAAAAGACAAGATGGATAGTTTTGATTGCATTAAATTGAAAAGCTTTTTCCACAAATAAAACCAAAGCAGCCAAGATAAAAAGGAATGCAGTAATCTGAGAGAAATTTCAATAACTAGTGTTTCTTTTTTTCCAATTAAAGATTTTATTTATTTTGAGTTTTACAATTTTCCCCCCAATCTTACTTCCCTCCCCCAACCCCCTCAGAAAGCAATTTGTCAGTCTTTACATTATTTCCATGTTGTACATTGATCCAAATTGAGTGTGATGAGGGAGAAATCATATCCTTAAAGAAGAAACATAAAGTACAAGAGATAACAAGATCAGAAAATAAGATATCAGTTTTTTAATAAATTAAAGGGAATAGTTCTTGAACTTTGTTCAAATTTCACGGTTCTTTATCTGGATACAGATGGTATTCTCCATTGCAGATAGCCCAAAATTGTCCCTGATTGTTGCACTGATGAAATAAGTGTGTCCATTAAGGTTAATCATCACCCCCATATTGCTGTTAGGGTGTCTGGTTCTGCTCATCTCACTCAGCATCAGTCCATGCAAATCCCTCCAGGCTTCCCTGAAATCCCATCCCTCCTGTTTCTAATAGAACAATAGTGTTCCATGATATACATATTCCACAGTTTGCTAAGCCATTCCCCAATTGAAGGACATTTACTTGATTTCCAATTCTTTGCCACCACGAACAAGGCGGCTATGAATATTTTTGTACAAGTGATGTTTTAATCCTTTTTTCATCATCTCTTCAGGGTATAGACTCAGTAGTGGTATTGCTGGATCAAAGGGTATGAACAATTTTGTTGCCCTTTGGGAATAGTTCCAAATTTCTCTCCAGAAAGGTTGGATAAGTATAACTAGTGTTTCTGACAAAAGGTGCCTAGTTAAAATATATAGAATTAGGGATGCTAGTCATTCTGCAATTGATAAAAAATTATAGCATTTGAAAAGGCAATTCTCAGATGAAGAAAATAGAGCTATCTATAGTCATATAAAAATACTCTAAATTATTATTGTTAGTGAAATGTAAATTAAAACAACTCTGAGGTATGATCTCACACCAATGAAATTGGTTAATGTGACAAAAAATAAAATGACCAATGATGAAGGGGATGTGGGAAAACTGGACCATAGTTGGTAGAACTCTGAACTGATTCAACCTTT